>NC_064875.1:31420938-31425938 GCF_943734745.1 Anopheles darlingi | reverse complement strand
CAACAACACATGTCACACCTCGGCGCAGCGGCCAGCGACGAATATCGATCGTCGATCTGTTGCTCACTCTCGATGCTCGATGATGATCGATCAATTCTCACCGATCGCTGGCTTGGTGCCGTGGTAGGGCATGCAGTGCTTCAGATTCGCCACCAACCAACGCACCGGTCAATGGCAGCTGAATTTGCATACAATTACGATGTAAATGAAGAAATATGGCGCTCGTTTAAAATTCAATAATTTGCACTTGCGCCGAGACTCGAGCTCCTCGCGGTGACCTCGTTCGATGCGATGCGCATCACCGAAATTTGTCAAACCACGCCGTGCCCGTAACAACGCATCCTGTGTCCCGCGTTCCGCGTTCCGCGTTCGCTCTCGATGACGACGATGAAGCGACGCAAAGCCCCTTCGCCCCCCAAACATGGCCATGGATAATGATGTCAATTTGTTCCAATCAGCGGTGATATTGGAAGGCACTGAAGGTAAACGAACTGTATCAAACTGTATATGTCAGAGTCAGACCAGACCAGACCAGGGGCAGAGCATTCTCTCGGTGCCCCGTTTGCTCGAGGCTCCAGTGGTGTTATAGATATTTAATGATACGATTATTGATCCTTTCGAAAGACTGTGTGTGGAGCTGTGTTTAATGCATCGTCATTTCGCTAGACCTCCCTCTCCTCCCACATCCCCTTCGTCCAATCAACACAAACACTTCCAAATGTGAGCAAACGAACGAGCGTCCCACCAGCGCACACCTCACTCCGCGCGCGTATGTGGACCCCCAGGTTAAATGCGTGTTAAACACTCCATCACGAAACTAAAAACGACACCCGGCGATAGGGCAACCGAAAAACAGCAACACGGCAGTCAGTCCGTCCGTCCGTCGGTTCCCACCGGTCCAGGGCCTAGGACAGCCGTAGCCGTAGCCGTAGCCGAAGCCGTAGCGTCAACATTACGCAGGCGATCGGCGAAGAAGTTGTAAATCTAATTTAAAGCGATGATAATCTTTCACGGCTTTGGCAGCTCGACTTCGGGCCCATGTCTTTATAATTAATTAGACCGTCAACGGTCGTCCCGTGGTCTGTGGCTCTGTGGCTGTGTGGCCGTGTGTGGCTGCAAACCACCGGAGGCAATAAACGCCACCATCGAGGCCTGTCAGCGACGTCGTCATCACAATCGATACCCCCGAAATGAGCCCCCACCGTAGCACACACAGCAGCTGTCGACACTGAGTCCGTGAGAAATCAATTAGCCCTGGTTCCGTGGAATGGCGGCCGGGAGAATGGAGAGATCACCAATCATCATCGCAGTTTGGCCAGCATGCCTGTGTCGTCTAGTCCAGACCGGGCCAGGGAGCGGGGAATGGCATCAAACAGGCTTAAACGGTGCGCGTAACTTTCTCAAATTAGCTGAGACGAGAGGAAAAGAAGGAAGCGGAGGAAGGGAAGAGCGCAAACATTGAATTTTCCTTCTGGACTGGCCAATGCCATTTAACTAAGTTGCAAAAGCGACGCAGCGTTTGCCGAGTGCGTCTCTCTCTCTCGGGAGGAGAAATAACAAATGACTTCATTGCAAGCGATGAACCCGGTGGCTGGGGAGCTCAAATCGCTTTCATCATGTGGAATGGTATTGATTTATTGCCTGTTCAATCGTGCCAGTCTCGGGTGCACTAGTTTTTTTTTCCGTTGTGCAATTTGGACATGATGATATGTGGCGACTGATTGACCGAGGTACTGGTGGACAACATCAAGTGAAATCTTAAGGTGCATGGATATGATAGAAATTTTCAGTTAAGAATTGGCAAAACGAAGGACGAAATAAAGTGGGTACCGTGGCCTAGCACGGCTAAGAAGATGAAAGAACCTTTGTTTTAACCCTGTAGTTGGCTTCAAAAAAACTTACACTAATCGGGTTCGTGGACCATTTTTTCCATAGTGTATTTTCGAAGGGACATGGCTATGTAAACTTGAATTTGCAATGGTTTGCTTTTACAATCAAAGTATATTGAATTCTTTGGCTATATATGTGTTTGTATTGGCACAGTAAAGTAGAAAGATTGGCATGTTGCAATATTGGTTCGCAATCCAACTCACACGAACGAATTTGGGAGCCAAAAATTAACTTAGATGTTAGAAAATTTGACGATATAAAATATGCTGATTTGGAGTTTTTGTGTGCAAAAATGATAGAGAAAGAAGACATGTATCGCACGAAACTTGCTAAAGAATAGCTATATTATGACTAGTATTAGAGGAAAATATAGTATGGACTAAATGGTCCTCGAACCCGATTAACGTAAGTTTCGGTTTTTCGTCCCCTTTCATATTTTTTTATGAATTTAAATGAGTATTTGTGTTTATCTACTAGAAAAAATACCATATTGACATTTTCAAGGCGATCGAATTGTTAGTTTTGAAGATATAGCAAAAACCAAATGAAAATTGGACCAAATGGTCCAAACCAAACTGCAGGGTGAGGTTCCAAGCTGCTCTTATGCTACTCAGTTGGAAAGTTGATGTAAAGAACTATCGAAATTCCTCTCCATACAAGCTCCAACTTGTTAGCCTGCTATAAGCCTCTTATATGACTAAAATTACTTTTTTTATAATCTGTTGCGATAAAATAACTTGAATAGAAGGGAACTATTCAGTTTTAAATTAAATCTAGTTATTGCTAAAATCGCTTTACAAATGAAAGTTTCTTAGCTGTGAAAGCTGCTCTCGTGGCTATGCACCCGATTCAGCCAAACAACCTGCTGTCAGGTCCAACATACGGCGACAGAAGGCATGATTTTGCATCTGCACTTGCCTTGTCCGGTCACTCACTGGCGTAACCTCGTTAAAGCCAGAGGTCACTGCATTTTGGGCATCCGAAAACTACCGAAACTGTCGGGACCTCGTGCCGTGCCGCGCAATGGCGCGATTGATGGGAGCTGTCAGTCTTAATTAAAAATAACATTCCACAAACGGCGGGTAAGGAGAAGGGGGTGTCCGGCAATCCGGGGCACAATCTTCACGCCTTCCAGCAACGAAATTTCGCGGCGGGAGAAGTGCAATGCAACCGGGGCACTCACCCCGTGGATCGATGAATCGATAATCACACTCGGCGGAGTCCGGAGACTACCTCGTTGACCTCATGTCGATGTTTCACACGTACACGCGCACACACACACACACACGAGGCACCTGAACGGGGCCTGACGGTGCGGAAATCGGAAACGAATCAAGACTAATGGCTCTCCATATCACAATGGAATGGTTCGCGCGGGGTTGAAATGGGTTCAGTTCCTTTTTTTTTTTTGGCAACAAAAATTTGCAGTCACATCCTTGAGGTCGTGCGGAATGTAATGTTAAAACGTGCTCTTTTTTGGAAACTGTTGTAATCCTCTTAAAAAGACGTCATAAATATTTAACCCATTTCCTATCCTTTTTGATTGGTAAAAACATTTATTATGATATAATGTACTTGGAGTATCTTGCAGTGACTAAAACGAAAAGCCAGGTGGCCTCTAGGTGGATTTGCGACCAGGCAGAACGTGCCACAATCCTGCCACGGCCACGGCCTGGACTAACTGTAAAAGCTTCGCAAAAAGAGAAATATTAAAATGAATAATGATAAACTTTTTAATTCAGAGCAGCCGAATCCGTCCACGGGCGGGTGCATTTCGCGTTGCATCGTGTCCCCCACCTGCAGGTGCCCCTCACCAGACCTACTCTGCCCACCAACCGGCACGGTGCGGTGCGGCAAACAATAACAAATTGAAATTCTATCGATTTTGAATTGGCAGCGATACATGGGCGTCGATCGTGCGCGTTCTGCCGGTGCTTTTTTAAAAGCTGCTGCTGCTGCTGCTGTTGGCCAGCAAAAGCATGACGAAGAGGAAGAGAAAGAGAGGAAGAAGAAGAGGAGCAGGGGGCTGAAAGAAGGTGCGAACAAAAACCGGGAGGGAAATAAAAGAATGATGCATAAATTTAAAATTTAAGTGGAGCAACCACCCTCCGACCACCGGGGCCACCTCCAGCAACACTTTTGGGTGGTTTGGGAGAGAGAAAGAGGGGAGCGAGGAGCTCTCGATCATACACACAAACAGCATAGCATCCGTACGCGTTTGGGTCCGTCATCGTTGGCGACAGAGGGGAAACGATGGAATCGATCGGACCTGATCATACCGCCTATAGTAGCTTCCATCCGCCCCATCCCTTTCTTCGTAACCCAACATGTATGCTCGCGCGCGGTGGGCGCATTGGACAGCGACAGCCCTGGCCTCGTCCCTGGGTCCCATGGCTGGTGAGCTTGATAAATGACTTTATTAAAATTTTTAACATTTTCTCCAAACGGAATTATTTTCCCTCGCCTCCTTTGTCGCCATTTTTCTTGGTCAGCGTTCCTCAGCGAATGAAAAAAAAACAACACTCCCAGAGAGCCAGAGTTGTGTTGTGCACATTTGCTTATGGTCACCATCGCAGTGACCGTCGTGCAGCCAGCGACTCATCTGCCGTCTACATTCGCTCAACGCTCAATGAAAGCTCCGCGTCAACGCTTGCGGCAATGTGGAATGTTTCTTTTTTTTGGGTTTTCTTTTTCCCTCCCCTTAATACAGCAGAGAGGTAAAGGAGGAGCTGGAGGAAGACAAGGAATTTCAGGTGTAAACGAATTACTAAAAATTAAAAAGATTCAACCAATTCGTCGGTCCACCCTGTTTAAGGAGGACAGCTTTTCCTGCGACAAATGTGCATTCGTAGGGGATAAGTTGTATTTATAACTTCACCGAAGCAGTAACTTTGCTGCAAAACGCAATCGCAATCTTCTCTACAGCTCGGGCACCGACTGAGGTTTTGAATTTTATTATCCAAACTACTATATACCTTGAAGGATAGCGTTACACCTTGGACCAAGGTCTCCTTACCCGATCAGTGCTCAAGAAAACAAAACACTCCTCAAAAAAAAACACACACACACAAAACAAAACAGAAAAGCACATCCCAATCCAAGTGACAAAT
>NC_064875.1:31370938-31415938 GCF_943734745.1 Anopheles darlingi | reverse complement strand
GGCCAGTGGAGAAGGAAAGATGAGTTCAGATCGCGGATGATTGAGAGGCTTGCGTTTGGCTGCGTGACATGTAAACCGTTGTCGAACTCCTTCTGGACAAACACGCACTGCGACCTCATGGTCCACCCAGCCCAGCAGATATCTTTGTTTCCCGGACACGAACGACGTGGACACAACCGGATCGGATGCCGGATCGATCGGGCACGTCACGTCACGCACTCACGCCCAAAAGTCGGCCATTTATCTTGATTTTGTTGGAAGACGCTTTTTCACGCTTCAACCCAACCGAAACTGAATTCAGACATCGCAGCAGCAGCAGCAGCAGCAGCAACAGTAGAAGAAGAAGAACGAGTGGATAAAATTAGTTATTTATCTTTTCACACCTATTTCGCCCTCAGTGGCGGTGGTAGAGATTGATCTAGCTAGCTTCTTTGACAATAATGTTTGGAGCTGGCACGTGCGAGCGCATCATTTACATGCGGCTTTGTCGGTACATTGCCGGTGTCCGCAACCGAATAGACCGGAGCGCGTGCCCTCCAGCGCACGGCATGTCGAGCATCAGACGATCCAAGGTGTGTTGTGCTGATCGTGCGCCTAGAAGTTGCTTCTATGCTTCAAAGGCCTTCTCTACCGTCTTTCTGGTCTAGGAAAGGAATTGCCAAAAACGTCTCCACCTCTTCCTACATGTCCACCACCCTTGTCCTGTCCTATAGCCAGCGTGAAAGGTCTCGTCGCAATCGTTTAAAATCATTTACCACGCTTCTAGCCCGGAGGTGGAGCTGCTTTATAGATTTGGATGCGGTTTAATTCGACATGATGATGGGCAATTATTCATTTTTCATTGTATCATCATTGGTCTGGTTTCGGTGTGAATGTGTGTGTGTCTTTGTATGTGGCGGAGCAGGCGGCGGGCGTGAAATGACCCTCCCATCTTCGGGGCCTCGGCGAGATCGGCCACGGGCCACGGTCCACGGTCACGGCCGAAAGACATTTGAACCACATAAACGATCGAGCAATCAGGTGCGAATTATCATCGTGTGGTCCGCACCGACCGCCCGACCGACCGAACGAACGAAGGAACCCTGCCGGTTTTGGTGTGACTGGGGATGATGGATGGTGTGTTTGTGAAGTCGCGAAGATCAATAAAACATCTGGCACTCCTCCTCACTCTGGCGAGTGGATGTAGCATAAACCTTTTTTGAGAGCATTCATGTGTGAGCTCCTTTGTCGATGGGTTGGACCTACGAGTGGTGGTCCAACCAGATCCGAATCCGAATTAATATTGCAACAATTGCAAGTATAACTTCCTAATTGCTTACTTGCTTATCTGAAGCTACAACCGACGAATTGTCCGACAAGTCTATATCAATGTTAATGTCGTCGCTACTTTTCAATCTAAGCCTACTGTGACCTATCTGGCTAGAAGTCTGTTCACTTACAACGCGAGTATTTCTGCATTATGTCGGCTCTATTGTGGCTGGTCATATACGAGTCCAAATATTCTTCTGAGAACTTTCGTCATAATTAAAGGATTTGTACATTTCTTAACAAAATCCTTGTCTTAGTAGCGTATATGAGTACTGTTACTATATAGTCCACGTTACATGACTCTTAGTAAGTGAAGTTCTAGACGAATTTGCGCATTTTGTCACCAATAATCATACTGCTTTCAAAAGGTTGCAAAAACGGTGATGGTGCTAATAAGTTTGATCTTTACCTAGTTGACCATATCGGAAAACCTTTCACAATTTTGTTAACAGCATATGCCATGATCTGAATAGATTTGTAGAAGACGGTTCCGGAAATCTCCATTTGAGAGTTAATAAATATGCTCTTTAACGTCAAATTACAGAGAAGGATTTAGAAATTTTCCATTCATCTTTTTAGTGACATTGATCCTGCGCCTTTCCTATTAGCGTGATCAGTAACAGCTACATCTCAATAACATTCAACTTATTAAAATGAATCCACATTGAGATCTCTTCAACTTACGGGTTTAAATCTGTCCTAAAGGACCGAGAAGAACATTTTGTATTCCAAGTTATCCTAAACTTAACCAGCGCGTCCTCTATGCAGCATCATTTTTCATCCGTCAAATGACCGGAATTGAGAGAATAAACCGACGACCGGAAATATCACTTCTTCTGGGTATCCCATCCATTTCTGGTACATCCGCGCTATCAGCAACGGGGTCGTTGTCAAATAAAACGCACGCGACCCACATTCGTCAGCTTGTTCGAATTCCTTGCACCTCTTCGCTGCCCCTGCTCTGTTGATGGTTTCATTTGCGTCAGCTTCTTGACATCAGTATGTGAGATATAGCTCGCCAGTTCCGTCGACCGTCCGCCGCCGCCGCCGTCGCTATTCCTCGAGCAAACGACCTTAAATTAACTTCATTTAACTGTTGACACACCGGTGCTCGGCGCAATCGAACCACAAATCATCCACTAACGCCCTAACACTACCATCAAGCAGCAGCAGCAGCAGCAGCGAGACGAAGTGAAGAATACAAATTCAACAGGATTCCGAGTGTGTGCCCCTTTGGAATCCCAAGGACTTCGCTGACATACACATCTACAGAGATAGCACACAGGAAAGTGCATTTTAAAGCTCAAACTTTTTATTAGCACGCTAAAAACGACACATTCCCCGAGTCCGGGACGCACCAGCACCAGCAGCAGCTCATTCGTCGCGCAGTCGCGCAATGTTTGGAGCATCTTTGCTGGGCGTAAATGGGTATCGTTTTATACCACGCTCTGGTCAGGTCTGGTGTGGTGTCCACGGAGCGCTGGTCGAGGTCTGTAGCGAACAACAACAAGAGCGAACAGCGCAAGGGCGAGTCGCCGACGTCGTCGTCGTCGTCGTCGTCGTCATCGAGCCCGAGCCGAGGTTGACAGCTATAAATTCGTCCACTGGCGACGCTGGTCATAAACGTGTACCAGTGTGCGGCCAGGCAACGGGCATGGCAAACCCACCCACCTCACCTCCCTCCCTCCCCCCATGTACATCCTCCTCTCGCTCTCTTTTGGAGAGAACAGGTTGGCAAATGGCAGGCGGATTATCTGTTTAGCATTAAAGGCCCCTGGGGGTCCGGGACGAGACCAGGCTATAGACACCACGACCCAGTCCGTCAGTCAGTCAGTCAGTGAGTCTGTCAGTGAGTCTGAGTCAGTGCCAGTGTTCCGCCGTTTCCGCCCTCGTCTGCGATGCGCTGCTGCAGGTGCACAAGCGCACAGGTGATGCGCTAGCTCCACGCCTTCTCATCAGACAAGAGATGTCGAGAGCTCGAGAAGATCACAGCTAGATGCCAAGAAACACAAGAAACCCGCCCCGATGATCGCACCTTCGCACCATGATCTCTTGCGTAACGATAACGGCGAGGTTAGGTCATCATCAGCGCGTGTAAGGCACCTGAACTCACAAGCGTAGACACAGTGCATCGAGTAGATGCGCATGCAAGGCGAGAAGCGCAGTAAAAATTCTCGTAAAAAGCGGCCACAGAAAAGGCGACATCAAACATCGCGCTGTATGCAGTTTCGCAGTTTGCGTTGCTGCTGCTGCTGCTGCTGCTATGACGACAACCAACCTCCTGGTCCTGGTCCTGGCTGGTCGTCTTGTAGTGCGTACCGCACGATGATGGCCGCCCTAGACGACACACACACACACACACTTCACACTCGCAGAGCCGCCTTCGATCGAATCGAGAGGACGCCATGCAGCAAATGCCGACGCAGGTCAAGCAGCGCAAAGCAAAGTGCTGCGCGTGCGATAGCGGGCGCGTTACAGACTCTGGTTTTGGTCTTACAATGCAAATGGAACTAATTGAGCGCGAGCGCGCGCACTCGCACACTGTGGTCATTCTTTGTGGCTTTTGCAGACACGGATTCATAAATGGAGACCGCCGCCACATCTTGCGCCAGTCGGCGGTCCGGCACTTACCGGCCAAGCTGCCGCCACGGCATCCTTTGTCACCTGATGGTGGCTAGCTCCCGCATCGCTCCCAGTGTGTGTACCGACTGCACTTGGCTGGTCTGGCCGGCCACACGTTTAATTGCCGTATTGTGTTAATTGAAGTTTGTGGTCCGGCGGCAGCCAAACACTTCTTCTTTTTGGTCTCCTGCTTCTTCGGCAGCAGCAGCAGCAGTGGAATTGGCGGAAAGTGACACGCCGTAGTCGCGCACACAAAGCCGAGATCACAGATCGGCTCGACAAGAATTTGTCGTCACTGTTCGGAACGAACGAAAAGCTGCTAGACGTCGACCGCCGCCGGCTAATGGTCAGTGGGCAGGTCTGCTGCTCCTAGACCATAATGCAAACAGAACCTGCTGCAGAGATAGAGAGAGAGAGAGAGAGAAAGAGAGCCAGAGATTGGCATGGAGAGTGCATATGTGGTGAAAACATAGAAAATGCATTTCCCAGTCCGATGCGCTCTATGAATGGTCCACCATCAGCCACCATCCGTCCGGCCAGGTCGAGCTTTCCAAATCTGCATCCGGTCCTCCGGGGCTGGGGCATTGATTATAATTGACTTGCGTGTCGTGCGCCCGGTGTGCGCGTAAGTGTCATAATTGCCGTAATGGTGGATAGCCATCGTGGCTGTGGTTGAGGCTGTGGGTCCCTCTCCATCCCCTCCTTCGCTTCCTTTTGTCATCTGCCGCATCACCGGCCGGCCGGGGTTATGGCCAGTTCAGTCATGCATTCCGTATGCAAATGCGGAACATAGATGTCAATAAATCATGCGGGACTAGGAAGCATCTTCCTCAGGCTCAGCTAACATGCATTGCGTGCGTGCGTGTGTACACGCACACACACGCCGCTTGAATCGCACTGCCACGCACGCGCGGGCAAAACGGGAAACGCACTTACCTTGGGAGGTAGCACCGCCAGAAAACACATCAACAGAACCGCTCGGTACCGTTCCGGTGTAGAAGTGCCCTGTGCCCGGGAGGGAAATCTGTTTGGGGGGGGAAGAAAACACAGTACAGTGGGTCAGTATCGGTGGAGAATGGTGTGCGGTCATTTGAATAAGTATAAGGCTAGTTTTTGCGCCATTGTTTCTGTGATTCACACCGCCGCCTATTGGCCGCCTATTGGAAACAAATTGGAAAGTTGGAAAACAGCGGGAGACATTGTTTTGTCTTTCATTTTTAACATACGTTTGTCACACATTCCTCCTGTGGGTATTCTGTTACCTAGGATTGGAATGTAGTAAAGGCAAGCATTATTTTGGCGAGAAATTCAATCTCTTTTCTGGGATAATCCGAAATGTCCGATTTAACTATCTTAAAAGCTAAGCTTCACAATGCCTTTGTTATTGAAGAGTTAAATTTTATCGCTGATACCACCTTCTTATCACTCACGAAGTTAGGTAATGCAACAAAAAGATATTGATATCGTTGTGTTAGGTCTGGACTAACAGACGGACAAGCTGCCAAGGTCCCGAGCTTGCTAGTGATATGTTTCAGGCGTAGAAAGATTTACGGTGTCCTGATGGAACTGGTCTTTTTTGATAATTTGCTAGTTTATAGAATACCGATTTTGCTCATATGGAAGCAATTCATGATATACGAATCTTTTCCCGTGCTACAAAATAAGCAATAGAACTGACTGATTTTAGTTTGATCACCGTTCAAACTAAGTCACACAAATTCATCTAATGTAACCAATTTCTTATTCTTCAGTCCAGCATTCATATAAGTCTTAAGTCCATTTAATTTCATTTGATCATGGATTTGCAGATGGAAAAGAAATGCATTACTTTTTGGCACTCGACCATCGTGCCTCTTCAATATCTTCGACAATTCCTGATCTGAGTTTTGATTGATTTCTGCGACATTTTCCACAAAAAATCTAACTGTAATTTGATGAATGTTTAACAACCCAGAACGAATTTAACGAATCGCAAATAGCTATAAGCAGGATTCACAATTTCTAAAGCACGGCTTACATGGTCAACTTTAACGAAGCCAAATTATAAAATGTATCGAGTTGTCTGATTGTTCACCCCTTTTTTTCCACTCACCTTTTAGTTCCATTTAATTAAATATTAAATTGTGAACTAAAATTTGTGATCGATAATTGTCGTGATAACTACGATGTATCTTATTCCCAAAGTAGTATATCACTTTTTGTTTCTAAAATGTAACTACATGTTACTTCTTAAGTGTCAATATAATGGTAGATTGATATCTGTAATTTCAAGGTCGTATTATCAAAGCTCAACTTTTCATAAACCGTTCAATGGGCTATTCGCAAAATGGAATGAAATGAAAATCGTGCATGATTTGTGCAAAACAATAGCCGTGGCCACACGGGGCGAAAACTCTAGCGCAAACGAAAAAATTAATGCCAAAACGTTTACGCTTGCCGTTTACATGCTGTCAAACGATTATTGGTCCGTGGAGCGTAAAACCTAGCGTAAAAGCTTTTTGCAAACGGTAGGGCTCACAATATGTTCTTTTTGTGGTTTACATCGACAGTGAGTGATCATTGCTAGTGTATTCAATCCTTTTCTTCAAAAAAACGATTTTAATTTCCTCAACCCGGCCATGTAAACATATCGAAGCGAAAACATTTTGGCATTAATGTGCAAATTTGCGCGCAAATTTTCGCTCCGTGTGGCCACGGCTAATGAGTAATATAACAAAGATAAAAGCTCATAGTAACGAAAAAATGTTATTGAATTCAATACAAGAAATACATGATAAGAGGCCAACGAAATATGCAAATGTCTAAAGCAGAAATTATGAATTGACGAATCTTTGCAGGTTATTTGACAAATCGTGTAACTAACAAAAGCAAACCAACATCAAAAGTAGCAATGGGACACCATATTGATCCGCAAACCTGATGCTGATTCCACAAAACAAAGAAGGAACATGCGTTAGCGATGCTCAACAGAAACCACTATTCAAAATGTTGCTATCTTCTTTCTTTTTACCACCGACGGTGATCCTGTTCCAAGCACTCAGTTTCATTCGGACCATTCGGATCGGCATAAAGCCACCAGCCGTTGGAGCTGAGGGATAAAAGTGTTTGGTTTTTTCTTGCTATCCTCGAGCCAACCAAATGCACATCGCAGCATCGCGCACATTACCAACGATGAAGTGACTAGTAAATCGTCTTAATGGTCGCATCATCATTAAACCATTTCGGGGTTACCTCGCAGGCGGCGGGTACCCGATGAGAAAAACGGAACAAAAACCCAATTATCATCGCGCGCGCGCGCTCCGACGTGCATTGCACCATGGCACAGAGCGGGGAAGGGGGGGGGGGGTCCCATCTGCTGCAGCTCCTTCCGCTTGAGTGCTACTTCAGTTTCCCCTTCCCCCGGGGCCCAGCAGCATCTTAGCCAGTGCGCGGTTAAACCGTTTGTCCGTTGTAATGTTTATCCAGCGTCACGATTACGCGATACTTGACATTGCGTTGTGCGCTCCTTAGCAACCTTCAACCCAAGCAACCGAAGGCATCCCAAGGCATCCCAAGGCAACCTTCATCCATCATCACCCCAGCTGCAGCACTGAACTGAGGTGCGCGCGAGATCGTGGCGCATCTAATGATGTCATAAAAAGTCAACACTTCCGTCATCCTGCTCATCTGCTGCTGCCGCTCTGCTGCCTTAGCCTGGGACGTTGGCTCAATGGTCAACTTCCGGTATCATTCATCGATTAGGTATGCTTCAGATTTGCTCTCCAGATCCAGATCTCCTTCCAGCACCGGTAAGTCAAGAGGCCCCGGGCTCTTTTTAGGTGATGCAGGTAACAAAAGGCAGAAAGTGTCGACCGCTACAAGGAGCTCCCTTGTTTTTCGACTCCTAAGTTAAGAGCAAACAAACCCCAAAAAAAGGATGAATCATTGTAAGGGAAGCGGTCTATGCAAATGATTTGGTCCCAAAACTGGGTAGAAAAAGAGGATCAAAAAAGGGACGCGAGAGTTTATGAGTTGTTCTGGGTACCTGGACGCCGTGGCATCTCTTCGGTTGGTCACCTCTCGACACTTATGATTTGCAATGAATATGTTAACCAGGCAAACGCCACAGGACCGCAGTTGCAGCTGGCCCATATACTCACAACAACACCAAAAAAAACAAGACAAGAAACATCATCTAATGTCATCGTTTTCGGGACCTTCCCGAAGGGGTTCGTCGCTTGTTACCGACGTAGCCGCTGCTAAATGGTTCTACCAGCTTAACCAGATCAGTCCCCGGTGCCGGCACCCCTTTCTACCGTGTCTTCTGCGTCATGTGACTCGTAGATAAACACACACACACACGCACACGCGCACTTCGAGCACATGCAATAAATCACTCAAAACAATTCGACATGCCCTCAGCGCCCGTACCGCGAGAGGGTCCTTGCGAGAAAAGAAACAGGGTATAGCGAGCGTGGTATCGTGGCCCCGAGTGGCCGTTTTCCCACCGGCGTATCCGGACCGGCGGGCAAACGGACGACGACGACGGTTTTGACCGATGGACGATGGCGTGTAATGTGCTCGAGGTGTAATTAATTCATTTCAACCTAAACATCGACAACTCTATAACATCGATTTGCGCTGCGCGAATCGATGATCTGTCTTCTGTGCGCGATCCCGCGGCCCGGATCCGGACTTGTTGTCCGTTGGCTGCCGTTCGACGCTGCTGATGGCCAATATGTGATGACGTCGCAGCCATGATGAGATGCAGTTCCCAGCATGAATATTCCATTCCGAAAGGGAAGGCGGAGGAGGAGGAGGAAGAGGAGGTCGAGATAATAAAAGTAATTTCAATCGTTTCAATCGCCTGAATGCTATTTGATTGGTTTACTTTGGCGAGCAGAGATGAGATGATGAATGGATGATTTATCTATTGATGTGTCGCCTTCACGGTGCCCTGCAGCAGCAGCTGCAGTGCTGGACGCGGGGGATTGAGAACTGCTGCGGATACGCAGGTCCAGCCAGGTCCAGCAGCGGGTTGAGGATCCTCCGCGATTGCGATGCGGCTTTCGCATCGATGTCCCGTTGGCCCCACTATGTGACCAATGTCACCATGTGTGCGTGTGTGTGTGTGTGCGTCATGTCGATAGCCAGTAGGCTGGACCCTACCACCTCTCTCTTGGCCACAGGACTGACCGACCGACAAGTGATTTATTTCAATTTCAAAACGCCGCGCGCGCGCACACACATTCGCATGCTCTGCTCACCGAATATGCTCAAGACGAGGAGGAGGAGAAGCAGGAGAAGGAGCAGTAGAGGAGGTGAAGAAAAGAAAGAGAAGCCACGAGATTAATGGCAAATGCGATGAGAGGCAGGCCCGGCGGTGCAATCCATGTCATTTATAGCAAGAGACATTTCAATAGTCACAGTTCGATGGCGCGCAGATCTTCGTCGGCCGTACAGGCCGCGGGGCCTGCTAGGGAATGTGCCGGTGCGACGCGGAGAGAAGGGGGGAGCAAATAGGACAGAGTACACAACACACACACAGAGCGCAGAGAGTTTTAGACGGGTGCACGATCGACGACGATCGCGCGACGAACCTCCTCGCGACGATCCTCTATATACCTGATACAAGAAGGAGGAGGACGACGACGACGAGTTGGAGTCGAGACGATCGATCGACAATCACTGTGTCAGATGCTATCACTGGGTGGCCACGCACACACACACACACATAGTGCCCGGTTTGGAGCCTCTTATCGATGGTCGCGCGGCGGTTCCCATGCGGAACTATCGCGATGGTCAGACATCATCGCGCGCACCCAAGACCCGGTCTCCAGGTCCGGTTGGTCTTCCCTTCCGGGAACAGCCTCCATTATGCTACCGTATTTGACTTGGCACATATTTACATTTGACAATTGGACTCGCTGGTTGACGACGACGATGTCCGTGCAAGGAAATGGCATCCCCGTCGTCGTCGTCGTCGTCGTCGGTGGCCAGATCAAGGCGTGCGCCAAAGCCACAAAACAAGTTGCAGCTGCAGCAGCAGCAACTTATCCAATATTCCCTTCTTGATCCGATCACCGATCATCATCACCGGGGTATTACACGAAATTTTACGCACAGCGCAGGAGGCGGAGATGCAGTTCGCATCAGTCGATCGTGCTGCGAACGATTCCAAATGGGCCCCGCAGCGGTCGGTCGGTCTCGAGGTCTGGCTCGAGGTCGATATTGCTCGAATTAATCGGCACGAGATTGAGATGGAAACAAATCGGAAAGCTTTTAACTTGCCATTGCGGTGGCGTCGGTGTCGGCATCATCTCTTCGGGATCGGGATCGCGATCGGACGGGATTTCGTCCGATCCCTTCGCCGCTTGCCCCGTAAGTACGTGTTCCGTGTCTTAAGTCGTTGGTTTTTTGGTTTTGTTTGTTGACTTTGTTTTCTCTCTCTCTCTCTCTCTCTCTCGCTTCTCTTCCAATTCCCCGTTCTGCAGCTTTTTTGGTTTCAAGTAGTTCCGGACCACGGCAGCGCGAAAGAAAGAGAGAGAGAGAGCGCGTGATGTGGAGGAAACCGGAGCAAGGCTGTGGTCGGAAATGCTTCGTTGATCGAAGACGCGAGAGGACGACCGCAGACGGAATGCGTCTCGAAAGCGTCGCCGCTGGCTCGATCTCATAAACTGCACATTTAAAGACTGATTTTCGGTCTTCGGCTCTTCGCCAGTCCAGGGCACCACAGGTCTCAGGGCATCCAGCTTGTGGTGTGGATCGGTGACTTCATTTCTCCTCTCCTGGTCGGCCTGTGGCCACTTGCGATGCGCTCGTAATGCCCTGATGTTGATGAGATCGACCACCCAGGAACTAATTGAGCTCGAGCTGTCGCTGCTGGTCCCCGCGTTGCCCGTTGCGCCATCGCTTCCACCCTCCCCCAGCGACCACACCTTGGCCGGGAGTAATTTTAATAATTTTAAATCGACAGGCAACGACCATGTTTTTGGGGACTGCAGAGGGGCCCAGCAGAGCGTACACCAGCGACCGGTGGGGACACAAGACACGCGTGCGCCAAGTGCTCTTCTTTGGTTGGATTTCTTTTCGTTTTTGTTTTTTTTTTAGTTTTTTTCGGGCGGTAAATTTCTTGTTTCCTTCCTTGCAAGGGAAAGCAGGGACTGGGCGTTCCGCGAGAAGGGAGCGGGGGGAATGATTACGTTTTATTTCATGAATGCGGGAGGGATGGTATTAAAATGAGAGGAATCTTTTCCCCCTATGCTTATTGGTGGCACATCTTGGCGTAGTTGCGAAGAGTTGCGTTATCATGACGTAGTTTGCCTTTTTAAGCATCTTCTAATTATGGAGAAAAACGGTCTATTGGTTGCAATGTTGGTAACGAGGTGTTTGTTTGAACATTGTAGCTATTCATTGGCTGTGCAAACAATTTATGATACTTTTAGTGTTTTCAATCTTTATCCAATGAAATTAAGTGCTATGTAGAGTTTTGTTTTTTGTTTGGAATGAAATCAGATATTCTGTTTCAAAAATGTTGACCCTAAATAGTATGTCTTCCGAACACTGTTATGTCTCAATCTTTTTAATGTTTTTAGAGGGTTTTTTGTATTTTTCTTCAATTTTAAAGCCATTATATGACTCTATAATCGTTTAAAAACAATACAAAACTTAAAATAAGTTGATATTACTATCTGTAAATTAAAACTCCCTTATTTGACCCTGGAATGCTAAATCCTTTATTTGACTCTAGAATCGATTAAAAACAATAATAAAGCTAAATTAGTTAATATTACGATCTGCGGTATTTTTCATTTATTGCTTCATATCTATAAAACCAAGATTGTATCTTTGTTATATTGGACTGCGTCTGAACAGAACATGACTTGGAGAAAGAAGCTGTCGATGAGTCAATGCAAGGATAAATAAACCCATAGTGTTTTTCCATATAATAGAGACGTTCATTCAGTACAAATACAACTTTGTTAGGGTACTCAAAATTCCCTTTGAGCCATGATAAAATGGAATTCATCAAAATGGTTATACACTTTGAGAGACGAATGCAGATAACTTCAAACCTTTGGAAGCAACTGCTCCAAATACTTGGCTCCGGTGAAATTCTTTAAGTTCAACCATTTAAATTTAATGTTATCTAGGACATGCTGCGTTTTCATAGGCGATATAAACCACTCGAAAATTTGATGCTGAATTATTGATCCAGCAATAATTCAGCGTTCAGCGATAGAAATGCAGTTGAAACATTTTTGTAGGATTACCGTGGTGTTGACACGAGAATAAAAAATAATGAAAAGATTCTCCATGCTTTATGCAATACTAATTTTGAAAAGTATCCCAAGAGAAAAAAAAATGTTGCTAAGATGGATAAGATCCAATTTTTTCTGTTAAAGCAACAATTGCACAATGAACTAATAATGAATATCGATCCTAAATGATAAGCCTGAGGGAAACACGTTTGGAACTAGTACAATATTATTCCAAACACCTATCATTGTTATTCTTGTCGCAATCTTAAGAATACCTTTTGTCTGTCAGCAACAGACGAACCTTTTGCAATAAATTTGTATAAGTACAACTGAACATTTGTAAAAAATGAACTACTGATATGCGTTCATTTGTGTATCTCAAACTCAAAAGCATAAGTTCGAATTATTCCGGAATTGATGTACTTGTTCTGGACATATTTTCAGCACCGTACAACCAATCCAAACGCTAATCAGTATCACTCTTCTGGGCCACAAAACGTTCCGTTTGGCAATTACGAGGTATTTATATCTGTATCATTTCTCTATGGCCAATAATGAGAATATGATATGTTCGGGCTATGATACGTGACATCTTATCAGTTAAAAAAAGGATATTGACACAATAGATGATTTACAGTTTTATCACAAAAGCGAAACAAGTGTACAGGTCACACAAATCCACAAGCTTACGAGCAATATAGTTGAGTGATAAATGGAGATCAAGAACAGTTTAATCTTCTCCCCTCCGTCCAGATGGTTTATTCTGAATGACCTACATTAAATTATTGGCGCCCGAGGTTCGTGTTCACTCTTCTTCCACGGAAAACCCCGTTTTATGGGATGCGTATCATATTTCTTACGCATCGCGCTCCCAGAACTCCCAGACTCATAACAAATGATTCCCTGTTGCCGTGCACCGAAGTACCGAAACGCTAGCCAGCTACAGTTTGTTTGCTTATCGATCATGTGCCCCCTTCCAAAAGTTCCCCATCGCTGAAAGCTATTTCATTAATTTCTCTCCCCCAACGGCGCATGAAAAGCATTGTACACACAATCAAACACACACACACAAGCGCGTTGGAAAATTTTTCTTCATAATTTTGAAAGCCTGCCGGAACCTCTGTTGAATAGGGGGTCTGCCCTGGAAGATGTTTTAAAAAAATACTTTATGTCGCGCCGTCATCGAACGCGAAACACACGATTTGCCCCGTTACCACGCCATTTGTTGGCCAACAAATGGTCCCCTCGAGAACGGGCTGCCAATGAGGAAGAAGAAGTGGAAGGATAGGAAGTGGAAGAAGGAAGAAAAAAAACGAGACAAACCGCCCACTGTGCCGCAGATCAGTATAAATCGAAATCAACATGCGATATCGCTTGTAGGGTAATTTAAAAACAATTTGCTGATTTTATGCTCATAATTAATTAATTTCAATTTCTTCTGACACGGCCACGAAGCTCGGCCCCCAAATTGGGGGAAATTTTACGAGCCCCGCACCGCGTCATCTCCGCCCGTCCGGCTGCTGCTGCTGCTGCTGCTTGATGCAATGCTGGATGCTGGATGCGGACCAACACCAACAGGGCATGCGGAAGGGGGCTCGCGAGTGGCGAAAGTGGCTCATCAGCATCCGAAAGGGGGGTTGCCGATCAACTGAGCGACGACGACGATCGAGAAAACGGAAAAGAATGCGGGTATTTTGAGCCTTAAATAATGAGCAACTTTCGTGACAGCGAGAGCGCCGGATGAGCAATTCCTGACCGAGAAACCAACAACGACAACAACAACGAGGACGACGACGACGACGACGCAACGTGAAGATGCCTTTGTGTTACCCCGGGAGTTACATCACCCGTGTGTGCCGAGTGTGCGAAAGATGGAGCATCATCACCATCAAGCCCAAACATGGAAGAGGCTCAGACATTACGGACCATCCTGTGGCTGAATTCCGAAATGGTATCATTTCCGGATTCGCGGATGAACTTTTTGCTTGTAATTTAAAGCCATTTGGAAGTGACGCTCGGACCTGGTCGATCGTAAGTAGGTGTCTGTCCGGTGTCAATAGCCCAGAGTGGTGTGTGTGACGATGATGATCTGCATTCGATTCACACAATTTGACAGTTCTTCAACTTCCATACACCAAAGACGAGTTGATTGAAAGAAGAACTGAAGGAAGACCTCAAAGGATGCAGGATGGAATGAACGGTCCCGGGAATTGGTCCAAAACTCCGGATGGACCAGCCTCCTGAATAGCCACGCCAGCCAAACCGTCGTCGTTGTCGTTGGTGTCGAATTCTCGTTCGCTCGCGCTGGTATTATGGTGAGCGCACTCATTAATCACCTCGACTGGCCTCGAGGAGAAAGAAGAAGCCTTTGATTGCAGCAAATGCACTCTCGCAGCGTGCATCACGTACAGCGTACTCGCCTCTTCCCCCTTCCCCCTCACCACCTGAAGACCCCCGAAAGCGGAAAGCTTACGAAAACGGTCCGGCCATCCATCCGGCTTGCCCTGAATTCCGGCGGACTCGAATACCCCGATCCTGGAAAGCCTTTTTTCTCCGGCCTCCGGTGCTGGGCATCCCTCCGAAACACTCACACACACACACACACCGGGTTTGTCCTTTTGTGCCTCCGGAGGACGACGGCTGGTGGCATTGGTGTTGCCGTTTTATTTTTTTTTTTGGCGTGCCTCGGCGCGGGTGATCCAAAAACAGACATCGAAAGGAATCACGCGTGACGTCATTATTCATTTGAAGCGATCTCGAGCGCTCGCTCGAAAAAAAAGTCGAAAAAGATCATAAATCAGGCTTATAATTAAATATATATGTATATATGTATGTATGTATAGCGAGGGATGTGTTCCGGAAGGGAGAGAGAGAGAGAAGCGACTTGACACCAACGGCCATCGGCCCCTGGATCGAATGCAGGATTGAAATGTGACCGCGATGCCCTGAAGATGGGCTGCCCCGGAGATGAAGGCTGAGATGCGCACCAAACATGGTGCGGAGGAGAGAAAAGAGTCCCCAAAAAAATATGCCATACCGGTCCCAGGGGCCCTTCGCTGCACCGAACCGAATCGCGCCGGCGATCGCGTTGGAATTCGTTTAATCAGATTTCGTCGAATTTTGTATGCAAAGTAGCAGCAGCAGCAGCAGCAAGAGATTCACGCTGATCCTTGGGGCACCCAAGCTTGGGGCACCCAAGATGCTCAATCAAGGACCGAAGCCCTCCGGCGGCTCGGAGAGGGTGAGAAAGCGCGTTGTGCGCCGATATGCCAACCACTCCTCCGATGGGTTCTTGATTTCTTTCCGGTGCTCTCTCTCCCTCCCTTTTGGTGTAACAAGTTTGACAAACTAGAACGACGACGTCAGGGAGGAGAAGATGGTGGTGGTGAAACAAAAAAAAACAGCAACACCGACAACGGGTCTGCAAGGTGGTTGGTTGCAGTTGTTGAGGATCATTTTTTCGAATGTGTCATCTGGAAGCATCATTTGTCAAAGTCATTGTCATTGGTTGGTGTGCGTGTGTGTGTCTTCCGAGGATCAGAAACGAGGCAGACAGAAGTTCGTGGGACAAATCAGCAGCAGCAAATCTTGCAATCGTCTTCTGTCCTTCCTGGCCCCCGGGCAGGAAACCGGTAGGAAGCCGGGAAAATGCCAGAATGTGTCGAACTGTCACGAATGTGTCAACCCTTCTTCGGTGGCAGCTTAAGACGGGAAACGCTTTCCGCTCGTGCTGTGCTCCTTTCAGGCTGCAACGCCCAGTATGCAAAACCGCTGACGGACATGATAAACTGCCTGTGAATCGAGCGAGCAACTCGAGCTGTACTGTGCTTTCCCTTCCTCCCGTTCCTTAAGATATCCGTTCCAATTCGCACTAGTTTGCCCAAGAAATTGGAAAAGAGATCCCTGTGCCGGCTCGAGGTGGCTCTGGGAAGGCAAGCGAAAGGCTCTCACGCTCTATCAGCAGCCTAACTAATCGCATCAATTATCAAGTCAACACCTCCGCCCTCTTTCATAAATAATATCGTTGCCGCGCGGCCGCCATACTAGTTCCATTGCCGCAGCCGCAGCTGTAGGCGGATTTCTCGAGCGGATAGCAAGCGTTTCGTTTACGTTGGTTGCTTTTGCACAATTTATCATACGATGTGCAGATGAGCGCGATCTGTTTTCTATTTCCACTCTTCCATTTTCACTCTCCGCTTCGTTTCAATTCCGCCTCGGAGGCGGCAGCAGTGGAAATGATGCTCAGGATGGACGGAAGTTTGTTGGACTGTTGGAGAACAATAACAGGAAGCGGCATGTAACCGTTAATCTGCTAACGTAAATTAAAACAAAACACCGTGAAGTAATGATCAGTGTTTACAGCAGGCCCCCCTGAGGGAGGGAGGGAGGTTCTGGAAGCCTCCGTTTGTTGTACCACAAAATGAAGCAGAGCAGGACGCACTCGGCAAGCTTCTGGCAGCTATGCGTGCCTCGGAAGCATAATTAACTTCAGTTAATTAAGTCCTCAAGGTTTTCGCAACGCTTAACGATGCTCGAACAGAACGATATGACCCATTCAATACCACCACAACCACTGCTCCTTCTTCGACTACGAGCCAGCCTCCAAGGCAGCGTGAGCACACACGCACACCTGTTCGACGACGATCGAAGCAAAATGATAAATATGCTAATTAATGAGCGAGCAAAAAGGCGATCGCGTTACTACACCTAATTTGTACCGCCGCTTATGGCATTGGCACCTTTCCGGCGCAAGGGGCCGGCCTATCTTAAGGAGGCAACGTTTTCCCATGGCACTACTGCCGGTGGTGGTGGTGGTGTGGCGTGATGAAGAACAGGAATCAAGCTATTGGCTTATAAGTTCAAGGGTCACAGGGTGTGCAATTTATAAGTTAGCACCTTCGTCGATTATGGTGGGAGATGATAAGCGAGCGAAGCGATCCAAGGGAGGAACAAGTAGGCCAAAATGGCTGTGGCAGTGACACTTCTAGTACGCTTTAGTAGAAAAGGGGAAATGAAAATAGTGTGAGGTATAATAAGCGTTTCAAAATAATACTATTACTATGAATGAGTGTAACGCAAATATTTTTTTTTAACTAATCACCTCTTTTGTGAAATAATGCATTAGTATTTTAACTTGTACTTCAATTTGAGGTGTCTGCTTTTGCGACACCATACGGTTTGTGTGTTCTTACACGTGTTAATAAAAAATGACTGTAAATGACATTTACTTAATTTAGAATATTTAAATTAATGGTTACTAGTATACTCGTTTTGATAATATTGGTTGTTATCAAATCAAAGTCAAAATATAAAAGATGAAATTATTGTATTCTTATACATAGAAGGTGCGCTATCATGACAGGACCTATTTAAATTTATTTATTTGTCGAGTTAGACAAAAAGGCCAGTTTCTGAATCGTCCGTCTATGCTATTTTATAGATTTACGTCAAAAAGGCGAACTGAAATTATATTGCAGTACATTACACACATGACTTTCAACTATGAAAATTGTGCGTACTTATGCGTGGCCTCGTCTGTCACGAAATTTGACTGCGTCGGACTTTTTTCTGTGAGCTTATTTGACCAGTTAGGTGAATGTTAGCAAACCAAGGACTATTGAAGAACAAAACGCTACTACCAGATCGGAAATTGCTACTGTTGGGTGTAACATGTTGCCAAATACAAGAAAAATGCCCAAAAAGACACGTTTTTGGTAAATCGAATCGGAGCGATCCCTTGATCAATATTTAATCTGAATGAGTTTTCAATAAATGGCATAGTATAACCTAAATAAATCTGATTCACTTTCTAAAATCGATTGAAAAATGGCAGAGTTATTCATCATTAGATCCTGTCTAGATGGCGCACCCGTAATTTTGATTGATTTAGTTTATAGCAAACAGGACATATTCAACTTGCTGGAATCACCTCTATTTAACACTGTCTGAGAACTGCATTGTATTCGAATGACCTGTTATGATATGCCAAATCAAAATATTTGCAAACATTTAAGGTTTTTAGGCTTTATTAAAGGCTATAATTATAGCTATCATTTAATGAATGTGTAACCTATTGACAACAAGCGAAGCACGAAAGAATTTGATATTCAATTGTATCTCAATAAACTTGTAAAGCGGTCTCAGGTAGTTAATTCGATGTTAAAACTTGATTGTTGCCTTCTATTTACAACAGCTCATAGCTGCTGTAATCACAATAAGCTGACTAATATCCAGATTATCGTCTAGCAATATTAATATTCCACACGAAGAAACATTTTGGAAAAGAATCAAAGACAAAAAGACCAGAAATGCGAAGCATTTTAGTAGACAGTGTCACACATCACCTCAAAATGATTACGCAAACTTTGTAGAAACATTTTAATTGGACCCATTCCCGACATTTCCTCGAATTCTTCCAACGGAAAGATTAAAAAAAGGGTATGGGTTAGAAAACTGTCATCGCAGTGTCATGTGCATCGGTTATGAACAGCACCAAGGCAGCCCCAGAGGCGGCGGGGAAAACGCGCACGAAGATGCATCGATACCTCCCAACGATAACGATCGAAATGAATTTGCATAATGATCGCCTTAAATGAGCTCGTTAAACTTGCCGGTTAATTCGAAAACCCGAGCAACGACGCATTCGACAGATGGGTTCCCCCGTTCCGTCCCTCCCTTCCTTCTGGGATGATCTTTTCGATTTGTTTTCGTTTGCTTCGTTCGCTCCATTTACATTTGATTCGCCCTCCCTCCTGGGGGCTTTCTAATGTGCTGCAAACCCTTTGCGCCGGTTCCAGGAAAGCCGCAGCAGCTCCGGGGCTGTATCTGCGATAGTGAAGCAACACACGCAGCATCAATATCATGCTTATGTCTGCAGTGTGTGAACAACATGTCTTAAGACAGCGCGAGAGGGCGAATTAGCGCAACTTTATGTAAACACAAGAACGACGCAATCGGTAGCAATTTGTGATTTGCAATAACAAACAACCGTACCGTTCGTTGATGGGGAATCACAGCGCACACACACACACACAGTAGGACAGGAGGAGTGACATCTCTAGCGGAGTGTATTTTTCGGTTCAATTTTTGAAGATGATCGATTGCGCAAAACCACACACACACACACAATCGCCACACGTCACAAGGTGAAACAACTGCAACGCGAAAAGCAAAACCCTTTCTCTTCTGGCCAAGGTGTGCGGCGATCGCGCCGGCGAGGCCCGCGTACGCCCGTACCTTGGCGTGGCTGGCGGTACGAAATTAATTAAATTAAAATGCCACGAAATGTGCAATTTGGGCAGTCAAAATAATTTACACATGCCATAAACATTACCATCGTAAACTGCAAAATGAAAACGAAACGAAACGGGTGCAGGCCGAGAGAGAGAGAGAGAAGGAGAGAGATGCCCAGAGAGGTTGCATGGCCATGGTCACATGCCAACTGAAGCCGACTGAAATGCAGCAAAGCGAAATAAACGCGATCTTTTTAATGGTATTGCCGACAACGACGACGACGACTACGACGACGAGGATGGCACTGATAGAAGCGCATCGCTGCAATTATGACGATCGGTATAATGCGTGCGGCCCAACGAGGGTGAAGACCTCTCACGGAGATTCGTATCGAATGCAAATTTGGTCCCCCTACTCCCTCCAACCCCATCCAGAAGAGGGGTTTATATTGCCCCGGTGACTGCCTAAAAGGACTGCCGGCCGGCCATTGCCGAACGGGGTTGTTCCAGCTTTTGACAGCTGGATGACGTTCGGGATTTAGCATCCCTTCGACGAGATAAGACGGAAGAACTGCACCTTCTCGAGGCAGTGCCCCAAGCCACGGTGGAATTGTGGTGTTTGTTTCTCGCACAAATCGTCTCGACGAAGGCAATCAGACGCGCAGACTCCGCGATCGCAGCGATTCTTTTAACACATTCTACGTAAAAGCACATTTTGTTACAAAGTGTTTTGTGTACGTGAAATGCCTTCCTTGTGGTGGCGATCGCATCCCTGTACTGGATGCGTACTGGATTTGTAATCATAATTCGGAATTAGCGTGCTGTCAGTAGTGGCTCTCCATCAACCGTGGCATTTTATACCGGGCTCTAGTTTAACTATCATCGTTTGTAATCAAATCAAATCGAGCAGTGCCTTTCTGCTACCTACTTTCAGCTTGGTAAGGGCTTCTGCACAGATAAAACAATCAGCAAAAGGCAGCTCTGCATCTCGCCAGCTAACGCTCTCTATCACCTTATCATACTGAAGATATCAAATTATCGCTCGTTTGGTTTATTGCACCTTTCATTGCTGGTAGGGCTCGCACCTCCTGGATCTCTACTTTGTTGAGTGAGAGGCCATCCCCCAGGTGATCCCTGCCAGAGTGCCACAGAAGCGCCAACTTTCCGTTGGATGATTTAGACGTTTCCCCGGGTGCGCTGTTCAATCTTCACCTCGAGTGGTCTGTCTACCGCGGCCCAAAACGATCGGAGCGAACGGTTTGTGCGCCACTTGAGGGCACCCCATTTTGATGCGAACCAAACCCGTCGGCGGCCAGCCGTCCGTCAGTGCTTTTCTGTCTCTCTCCCCACAGTGGCCCCGAGATTATGCTGTTTTACGTACGTATTTTTATCGGCACATTACAGTCCGATGGAATGCGGTCCGCAATCAAGCTCACCTTTCCTTCCTCCAGGGATGGGGGACCCTGCAGATAGCGGGAGCAGCTTCCATATTCAACAGGAGCGCAAATTGTTTTGTCAGCGGTCTGCGATCCGGTCGCAATTGTTGCTTCGACCCGTAACCCGAATATGCCGGGCGTTGCCCATACACAGTGGGTCAGGCCCAAGCGCTATGAGTGCTCTGTCGATCCTGATCCTGAAAAGGACGCAAACGGCATCCTTCCATAATTTTCTGCGAATTCGAAATGCGAATGCTCGAAATATCTCAATCAACATTTCGTATTCGAAATCGCATTGCTTACAAAATGAAGCGCGCCTCCTTTCGGGTGCTGCTGCATTCGGTGCTGCTGCTGTCCTTGGGTGCGTTGGTTGCTGGTTTGGTTCACCCTTTGTTAACCGTTAACTACTATAAACAGTACAAGGGGATGCTTTAAATAATATTTTTTGGAACAATTTAAAATCATACAAAATGTAGTTCCTTGTTTGTAACTTGATTATTTTGTAAAATGTAGCCAACATCTAGGATTCAACAAGTTTTACAATTATTTTCTGCATCATTGTTGTCCACCTGAAGTGCCATTGGCCACAGATTGTCCCGTTGTTCACTTCCGGCACTGAGGCTGAGAGAAACCTACCCAGTGGTCGTCAGCGCGGCACAAAACAATGGAGCTGATTGTGGTCGCCCCGATTCCTGGAGCTCCAATTCGGTAGAAGAATGAATAATAAAATATTCGCTCCGTGTGCACTCACACACACACGCGCATGCGAAGCGAGAGAGAGAGAAAGAGAGCTTTAATTTTCAGCTCACGCAATCGAGACCGATCGATGATGGCGATCTTGGTGCCTGGGTGCGAGGTAACACCACAACGCAGGTGACCCAATAGAGAGCTTCACGCAAATTTCCTTCCACGATCACTGCTGCTGCTGTTGCTGATGGCCGATCGCATCCTCCCCATGGTACGTCCTATTGTGTTGCCAGTCTGCCTTTTTCAGCCGCGGTGGCCACTATACGCCAGTTGATCGATGACAGCTACGACGGCGAAACCTCACGAGAGGATCAATACAGTCACACGGCAGCAGCAGCAGCAGGTGATGGCTGTGACAAGGCACATCTCTTGTGTGGATGTGGAAGACGAAATTGCTTGACAACTGTTGTGGCCTCAGTTGGACGAAATACGGAATGATTGCTTGTCAGTGGATCGGACGCAAAGCGAGACAGCAGCCATACAGTGAGAGTAAGAGAGTGAGAGAGAGAGAGCAGACGAACTGCATGAAAAATAATCACCTTCCCTCCACCCCCCCCCCCCCCCCCACGGGTGGTTGTGACGCAAAAAGACGCATCAATGCCGGGAAGGGTAGGTCAACGAAAGTGTCGAGTCAACAACCACCTGAAAACGAAACAAAACTGAATCAAGCCGGCCATTGGAAGCCACAATTCTCGGCCCAAAACTCAAGCAGACATCGAACGAGATGCCGATGCCACCGACATTCACAGCGCTCCTGCTGCTGCTGCTGCTGCTGCTGCTGCTGCTGCTGCTGCTGCTGCTGCTGCTACTTCTGCTCAATTGCTGCCAAAAGTGTCTCGAGAGGTGTCTCTTCGTGTCGCTGCTTCACAAGCCCTCACCACTCACCACTCATCATCATCATCATCTCACCCCGGGCACGATGACGCGCCCCGAATGGCCGATACACGCCGGCCCGTGTGTTCACTGAAAACATCACGAACGATCGCAGCCTCGCATCACGGCGGGAGCAACGAGAAAGCTCGCTGGAGCCGCGACGAGCGAAACCACCGGAGATCATAAAACGGAGATCGCACCCTGGCATGAAAAAGGCAGAACCCTTGGCAACGGCGCCGAAAAAAGCAAAGATGAATTGCGCTCCCGGCGTGTATTTCATGTTTTTCTAACTTTCTGCTGCTTCGCTTCGGAGCCACCTCACCCAAAAGATCCTCCTCCACTGAGTAGGGAGCGTGGAAAAAAAAAGTGGAGCAAAACTCTAAGCAAATATTGATCCACGAAATTGATACCAATCGTCTATTATTAAGATGTCATAACAGAACGAAACGCTCTTCGTTTCTCCCTCGTTAAGGGTTGTGCAGGGAGCGCACGAGTAAGTAGCGAAAGCTGGCGCCTTCACGCGCACTAACGCCTCGGTTCGAGGAAGGTCTGGACGTGTGTGTGTGTGTGTGTGTGTGGATTGCGAGGTATGAATTTCGG
The DNA here is from genome assembly GCF_943734745.1 of Anopheles darlingi. Taxonomy (NCBI): domain Eukaryota; kingdom Metazoa; phylum Arthropoda; class Insecta; order Diptera; family Culicidae; genus Anopheles; species Anopheles darlingi. The sequence goes on along the minus strand of NC_064875.1, from coordinate 31,392,880 downwards.
TAATCCGTGCACAATTTGCACCTGGCCCTGGACCGTAGAGACCTGGATCACCCTTAGCTAACGCCCAGGTGGCTCCTCTAATTATGGGTCCCGCGATTCCATGGGGCCTTCCGTTCCAGGTTCGACGAAGACCTAGAGCCCGGGTGGTATTGATGTCAAATTGTGCGAGATTACGATCGAGCTGCGCAGAGGCGGTGATCGTGCCCTGCCTCATTATGGCATCGGTCGGTGATGCCTGATCAGACGACTTGCCCTCGACGTTGTTCGACGATGAGTTGTGTTGAGTTCCTACCACTGAGTCTAGAGTGCACCTCACAGCCGCCCGGTGTATCCGGAGAAAGAGAGAAGGCAAAAGCAGAGGGTGTGTAGATTAGGAAGAGCAACGAGCATGTCATTAAAGGTTTTCGGAACACAACACCATGGTCCCCAGATCACTGATCATCTCCGTGGAAGCTTCTGGATGGCGGTGCTAATCTGGAGCGACATCGTCATCGCCAGTCAATTGGGAAGTGAAATGGAGATGGCTAAAGACGTCGTCTTTCGTCGTAGAACCCGCTATAGTTGTGTTACTTAGAAAAAACACACAACAGCAAAACTAATACCGAACGAACGTCTAGGCGACAATCAATACCCGGAGCCTGAGCTCTACAATGTAGAGCAGAACCCCCCATAGCGAACAGCATCCGATAATGCACCCAAAGCTAGAGAGAAAGGTATTGTGGCGCGGGATTCGGTAGCAAAACATGACAGTACAACAACAGCGCACGCCACACAATCACGATGCGATGCGCAACTCCAGAAGCAGAACAGGAGCTGATCAGCGAACCCATATAGTATTATACCAAGACCCGCCTCCGCCAGCATCCACTCCGTGGACGTAGAGAGACAATTGGCGAACGGAGGATCCTACGGGCCTCCTCCTCGGGGTGCGCTTTGTTATAAGAGCTCCCGGTTATACTCTCACCAAGTGGGGCGCCCATCGCCACGGTCTGCGCGATCGCAACAAATGTATTTGAATAACATTGCCTCATCGTCGTCGTCGTCGTCGTCGTCGATCTCTTCCCACCATCGCTGAACGGTAGCGCATCGCTGCTGATGCGATCAGACACCGGAGATCGCCAACAGGGGGCTCGGTCTTCTCGCAGCCACCACCGTTACGGATCGACAATGAGAAAACATACTTTTCACCGGGTACCGCCGGGTGCCGATCGATGTCATCGCTCGAACACGATCGAATTGCTCCCTCCGTTGTTGCAGCGCGTTCGCGATGATCGAAGGGATATGTTCGGCGAGCAAATTATCATAAACAGAAGTCATGTTCTGTTGCTGCTGCTGCTGTTGCTGCTGCTGCTGTTGCTGCTGCTGCTGTTGCTGCTGCTGCTGTTGGTCTCGATGAAAACATATCCTCACATTTGACGATAGGGGTTCCGTTCGGGCTTAGGACGGCTTGAGGACGATGTGACCGTGGCCCTGACAACAGTCGTCCCGGGATAGCGACAACGACCAGCAAGCAAGCAAGCAACCAAGAACGATATATAACCTTGTCCTACAATACAGGCATCGGTGGTACCGGCGCCAGCGCACCGGTCTCGGTCTCGTCGGTCGGTTTTGAAGGGAACGTGGCCACGGCCCGGCAGAAGCGGAAGATTATGGTAATGGGGAGAGCGTTTACCGGATTGGCACTTTGGCGCTGGCGACAATCGTTCAACGACCACGACGTCACGGCGCTACTCCCCTTACTACTCTAATGGCACCCTTCTGCCAAGACCATCGAGCGCCTATGACGATGTCCATGTCCACAACAACGGTCGCACCATATCGTATCGTGAGCGACGCTAGAAACGTAAAATGGTTTCCAATAATAATTTCCAATGAATTGCTAAACGATCCCGAGCTTGGACGACGCGGACCACGAATAGACCACTGATCGACAGTATGGGAACGATCCTCGACGATCCGTGTTTGGTGGTGGCGATCGAGTCTAGGACCTGGCTAGGAGACGTTTTCGTTGACCTCGACCTCTCTCTCTCTGTCTCTGTAGCTGGCTGGCTGGCTTACGAGACCGCACAATATGTGTTACATTGACCAAAGACAGCTTGCAGCATTTGCATAGTACAAGTGTCACTCGGAAGCGATGCCATAGATAATTTGAATATTTATCACCTCCTGCAGTGGGGCTGCATGGGTATGAGAACCGATATTGTTCGATTTGCCAATTGTTTACCGTTTGGGCTTGTAAACGTCATCACGAGCTAGTTGTTGTTCCGGCAGCACAAACATCTATGGAATTGGAGTTGGATCGTTTGGAAGACTGTTCTAGACCTTCGATCTAGTAATATTCGATCAGACTAACTGAAGACAACGACGACGAAGAGGAAGTAACAGACGCGTATCCAGTCCAGTTCAGTTCAGTAAACCCCCACTGCGTGAAGGTTGTTGCTGACTTGAACAATACACATACACACACACACAACACAACCGAAGACGCGGTGCACTTTGCCAATGTCCAGGGCCCGCGGGGTCGTAAATCATCGACTACTCCCGTGAGCTGGCGCTGATCAGTATTCCGCATTCGTTTACGCACTCAAATTAGCATCACTGACCTAATGCCCGGGACTACGCCGTCGCTGCTGGCTGCCCATCCATCAACGGTCACCACAACCACCACACAGTACACAAGCAGCAGCAGCAGAAGAGCATTGATCGTGGGGCTTCCTGGCGTACCGTAAATACCGGTGCGTCGTCGCGTATTCTCGGTGCCGCTTATAGAGGTTGGTCTGGTTGGAGGTGGATCACTCTCCGATTAACGCGACTGCGACAGGGCCACCAACAGGTGAGCGCAGGTAGCCGTAGCCGTAGTGTGTAGTGCTCGACGACGCTCTTTCGGTTGGATCTGCTTGAAGATTCCATCGGGATCTTGATCCGCTGTTTAACAATCATTCATATTTAATGCAGCAGTTTGACATTGCCCGCAGTCGGTAATGGTCGGTACAACGATTCCGGAAAGGGTAATTTCAATGCAGAATCTGTGGCGCGTATTGCATTTTGCTTACGGATGATGGCTTAAGCTCTATAAATCAAAGCTAAATACAAAAGATGTTGAGATGCGTTGTTCGTCGTCCCGTTCGTGTCCCTTCCCTTTTTGTGATCTTGCATTACGATCACTCATCCACTTGTGTTGATTGTTTTTTCTTCGCAATTTGCTAATTGTTTCGCTACTAATGGACACCACAGCGTATATGGTATGCATCCTACTGGATCCTAACTAACCATATGTTTGGTTGAAATCGTAACAATAAACTCTTTGAACTCTGCTACTCTTCTTATAAAGAAACTGTATTTACTGTGTCTAGTCTAGTGTTATGAATGGAGGTAATCATCTTGACTTGTTTTGCACTACAATTAGATTTTATTGCTAAATGGATGTGAAGTATGAAGAAAGTAATGCGAAAATTTCTTGCAAATCTAACATGATGCAGAATTCTGTAACAAAAGGCAGTACTGTAACAATCACAAAGAATCTGTGAATTCCTGGCGGAATAGTGTGAAACATGTCAATTTTTATAACACGTTATCCATAGATTTAAGATGTTTTGTCTGCTACAACAACATGCTACATGTATTGAAAGATAATCGTCTGCATGGATGCTCCTAAGATTATAGGATCCTAATTTATAGTAATCATGCAATCCAGACTCTGAAAGTTAAGGGAATTAGGGAAGATTATTCATCCTGTAATGGTCACACCACATCACAAAAGGTTTACAAAAAAGAAATCTTTAACTAAACCATAGATCCTGGAAGACTGAACACACAAAAGCAAAACCCGCATCAAAAAAGCAAAAATTACCGTAATAAACAATCATAAAAATGTAGCAATACGATCACTGCAGTGATCCCAATGCCCATTTTCTCACGCTCTGCCAGTACGTTGTGCTTGGTCCTTATGGGAGGACAACAAGTCCACGCCAAAGTCTGCCAAAGTGAGTTCTAATCGCTGTCTGTCGGTTAATAGTCGACACTCACCATCATCATCGTCGTCGTCGTCGTCGTGCACTCATCGTGCAAACCGCAGCATCACAATGGGCGGGGCTTGCGATAACTCGTTGTTGTTGTTGTCGCTTGGCGATCTAATAATTGTGCCCCTCTCTGCTTGGCGCTTAGACAACACCCCGGCACGACATATCCGTTCCGAACCCTAAGTCCAATGGTCGTCAAATTGTCACTCGCCCTACGCTATCAACCCTCTACTAGAGCCCGGGTGTCGTTCTCTCTCTCTTTCTCTTTCTATTGCTTTTGTGCAATCCACATGGAGTGTTAGCCTGCCCATTTGGTTGGGTTGGAAAAACAGGAAAAACAGATTTGTCGGCAATCGTTCCCTTTGGAGAGTGGTGGCGATGCGAGCGATACCGACAAACGCGTTTTTACTCACGACGTTCTTGCCTTTCGCTTTTTACCCGTTCACCCTAATGCCAGGTTGAGTACACGCATTAGCATTGCCACCTCGCATTCCCTTCGCCTCATTTCGAAACTGACCTGCCTCCCTCCTCACACCACTACTGGTCACCATCCAATCGGACCGAACCGAACCGAACAGTGATGATGGCACAGTTGCTAGTCGCTGTCGCTACGTCCACCGACGAGCAGGCGGCAGCCTCACGGTGTCCGCCTTTTTACGCTTGTCGATATTTATGATCATGATGTCGTCTGCCCCTATCGCTGCGATAAATCTTTCTTCCCTGCTTCCTCTTCTCCACCATTTCCTTCTGCTTCTTCTCCTTCCCCTTCCCCGGGGCGGCCGAGCCGCGACGACGGCGTTACCAAAAGTGTAAACAGTCACACAAAAACACACATCCCGGCCAGTGAAGCCCACTAGCTCTCCAGCTGCAACCAGCCAGCCAGCCAGCTAGGAACTCGATCCACTCACTCGCGGCACGATATGATACACACACACACACACACACACACGCTCATCTCAAGGGGCCTCTCTAGAGGTGGCCGCCGGGAGTGCAGCAGCGCGCATCGCGAGACATTGCGACGATCAGGGCCTCGCGGAATCCGTCTCACGACATTTTGATCTCATTCGAGCGCCTGCCTGCGATCGCGCATTGTGCGAGATGATCGCAGAGGAATTTGACTTTTGAAAGTGAAGTCCCTAGGTCCCTGGGACCCTACAGCCGTTCCTCCCTCCCCGTGTCTTTTTTACACTTTTACAGCGGCAGGTGATCAAGAGATCAAGATAATGGTTTCCCATTTGCCGCGAAGCCGCCCGCCCGTGGACCTGCGCTGTGCTGCGGTGCGCGGTGCGGTGGAATGCTGCGCGGATTCGGTGGTGGTTTCCGTTTCACTTCACGCTAGTGAGGGGTCCCCGAAGGTAGAAGAGCGTGTTTGTTACAAATGTTTGAGTCCAAGTCTGGTATTTGAGGGTTGAGGGGTAGGGGTGCTGCTAGCGTGAGATTTGTTGGGACACCGATTTGATCTACGAGTGCTAGTAGCAGTGCTATCTGGGGACATGCTGTTGATTGAAACATTGATTCGAGAGCGACCATACGGAGGACGATCGAGATACTGCAGATGGTGACAATTAGCTCCAAGATACATCTCGTATATATATATTCCCGAGTTTCTGATCCTCAACCATTCGGTTAGAGGCGAACTAGGATAAAATCCTTTCACTCTACGTCCAGACTAATCGAATTCTGGTTAACTATGTAAAATTGTACCACATTTTCGGTCGAAATGCGTACAACTTCCCTTGATCTTGGTTGAAGCGTTTTCTTAAAGCGTTACGGTCAATTGAAGCGTTTCTTCTAAAATTATAAATCAGACCACTTTGTTGCAACATAGAAGGCGCCGAATGTTGCAACCCTGACAGAAAAGTGACAAAAAAAGCATCACTTAGATGCACTTAGAGCTGAAAACACGCTAACGGTCACCTTCTATCGGTTAATGGCAAATATGGGCTCAAGTTTTCGGTCCAGAATTCAACCAAAATCGACGTAGGACTGTTTAGCACGATCAACAGTTGTTATGTAACTATACATTCAATAGAATCGGGTTAACCAAACAATACAATATTATTTATCCCCAAAAACTGTTCCAACAATGATGCCGACGCCCACGACGCCTACCTATAGTTGTAGGCGTCTAATAGCAAAAGGAAACGTGCTGCACTTTGCATCACTGTAACACCCGGCGGGTTATTCCCCCATTTAATTAACACGTTTCAAGCCACCCACCCACGATTCTCGAGCGGAAAAACTCGAGCGAACCAATATATACCGGTGCACGGGTGGTATCGAACCTTTTTGCTCCGGAATGTCCACCCGGCTGCATTCTGACTGGCAAACGACGGCGACAGTTAGCGTCTGCTTATCACACTACAAACACTCCCACGTACGGGACCAGTTAGTTCACACGCGGAAACTGTTGATTAAACCAATTACCATCGATGCCATCGGTTCCGTGCCGGTTCCTCAAATGTCGAGTCACCGGAACCTCCTCCACTCCACTCCAGAGCGGCGGCCGCCACCAAATGCAACTGGAACCAACCGGCTGGGATGATTGATCCCCCCGGAAACGGATCGCCGACGACTCGAATATCGCACGCTAACACCAAAAATAAACATCCCCATAAACTGCACACCCCCCCCCCCCCCGGCCCTACCCTGGCCCTTCCCCGTTTCCCGAGGACTCTCGAGTTGTCACTTCCCAGAACGTCCAACGTCTGCGGTGGCGCACGATCGGCTCGGCCCACCAACAATCCGACCACCACCGGCATCGGCATCGGCATCGGCATCATCGGTCACATTCCACAACGCCAAATAATAGCCCGGGCGGCTGTCAGGCTCAAGCCCGTTTCTGCCGTTCACCCCCGGCGTGTGTGTGGAGTCTATTTTTCGCAAAGTAATTAACATAAGCATAAAAATTCGTCGCTTTTTGTGTGTGTCGCGCACGACGCACGAGTAAAGCTCGCACTCGCTCGCTCACGGCGGCCACACATTTGGGAATGTGCGGTCCACAATGCGCGCGCACAATGTTTTCGCGACGCCCGACCTGGTGGCCGGCATCATCGTCCGTCAGGTCGATCAGACTGGCCAGATACTGTGTCTACGCTGGAGGTCTGTTTCGCACACACACACACACACACACACGCACAAGTGGTATCGTGTCACTTTCCAAGGGCCCTCGCCTCTTCCTGTGGCGTGGACAACGCGGTAGATCGCAGCCAAGGTGGTCACAGTCCCGACTGACCGGCCGGCCGACCGGCCGGCTGGCTGGCTGGATTTTTATTTTCCCTTTTTTTCCCCCATTTTCATTTGAATTTGGTCAAACGTCGCTGGCTCATAACGTTAGCAACTGGTGCACGATGCCTCTACGCGACTAACTTACCGTTTAATGGATCCTTTCCGGCAGATGCGTTGGGTGTTGGTGTGGTTAAACTAATTCGAAGCAGAACCGTCGTTAAGCACAGACTAATTTCGGTTACTCAGGAGGCTGCGAGCGGTAAACAACTATTTCTCCGGGTCACTTTGATTTGTTTCCAAGAAACCACCATCACACTAAGCGGTGTCGTACTAGAACGCAGGTATTCGAAGGTACTTTGATGGTGCACTTTGCGAATGGAGGACACTGGTGCTTATTGTAGAGACTCCTTGCACTTCTTTCCTTGACGTAAATATCATCTGCTTCACTCACTTCGTCTTCGTCGCGCGGGTTCGTTTACACCGCACCATTCAACTCACTTGTTTGGCGCGGTCTCAGATCACGGTACGGTTCCGTCGGATTTCGGACTGCCCGATATCAGCTGGCGTACGATACGATAACTCGGATACCTCACTAGCACACACACACACTGCGAACCTTGTGATTGTTGTGATCTTTATCGTGTTGACAAGAGCTCTACGTTGTTCTTCCCGTGTTCTTGCCGATTTCTCCTGCTAGGTTGCTATTCTGCTGGAGCATACAAGTCACCGCAACATCATCACCGCCACTTCAAATACAACTTTATGCGGTATTTCCCGCGGTTTCAGAACACATTTACATTCCTTCCACACCATCACATGGCAATACGCGATTAGTCACTCTCTGTATTGACACCATCACACACAACAACAACAACAATGAGCGAGAAATCTGGATTCCCGCCCGCCTGGAAGGTTGATGCGTACTATTGCTTCCGCTCCAAAACAACCCGTGGCCGTGGCCGGTTCTTGTTCCCGAAACACCGAAATTACGAACTTCTAAACACTCCGGACCTACGAGCACTACCGGCCTAACCGGATCCTCGTCAACAATCACGCCGTCTGCTGCGTGCGTGCGTGCGTGTGTATGTGGATCAAAGTCGGCGACGGTGGCAGCGCAACAAACGCAACGAGCGGCACCGCACCGGCTCAGCAACGGCAACGGCAACGGCAACGGCGGAGATGAGATGTGTAACGGAGAAGACTCAAATCACGACTGGGGGGAATCATCTACGTAAAATCAAGGTAAGGTACCCCCTGACGGTTGGTCTGACCATCGCCAGCTGCCTGCCATGTGCCTTTTGCACCCCAGTGTTTTGCCTGCGCGCTTCCGTCCGTCGCTCATCGGCGAGACCGTCGTCGTCGTCGTCGTCGTCGTCGTCGTCGTCGTCGCATCATCATCATCGCCGCATGATCTGTGAGCGGTAAGCTCGAACCGTTCGCGCGCTCGCGAACGAACGAACGGCCGACCGATCGGTGAGTTCGGTGCCAATTCCAAATCCGATCGGAAGACCCTTCCTGGGGGTGACTCAGGTGAGTTCCGACGTTCACAAGGCGCGGCCTTCTATTCGCGCCAACTTCGCAGCACGGCGGTACCTAAGCAGCGGGAACCGGCGGGTGTCGGATCGTCTGCTGAGTTCCAGGAACCGGTGCAAGGGCCGAAACCGAACCGCGGCCGCCGCAGCATCCGATCCGACAGCCGGGGTGTCGGGGACACGAACATCTTCCTTTTGGATTGACTTGATGCGCCGTCGTCGTCGTCGACGTTGTCGGTTCGCATGCTGTGGTAGTTCCTTCGGGGATGCCGTTGCGATAGGATCACTAGAGAGACTCTGCTGCTGCTGCGCGCCACGTGCTTGATGATGATCCGTCGGTCGGTCGGTCGTACTTCGCGAAACGAATGACTAACAAGATATTGAAAATGGATCACTTCATGGAATTGCACTGGTGTTCTGTTGAATTCTGTTGATGATTGGATACTTCTGTTTCATAGATTTGATGACTCAACTCGATACCTTCCTCAGGTATTACAGATTGAACGATATCTGACTATCACATGGCTGGGGTATTTGATCACTATTGCATCTCCTGATCAAGCTTTCAGTTAATTCCATTATATATAATTTTCAGCCATTTCTTATGTTACATATTTGGTGGAGTAAACTGATAATTTTAAATTGGATGTTTTCTTTAAGGACTCCACATTTTGAACACAAAGTTGAATGATATCAAATACTTGCATGCTAATGTTTAGTTTTACATCAAATTCTTGCCGTATGTTTAATATTGGCCCTATTTGGCAGCAGGAAATGGATGCAAAAGATGTGAACGAGTAGTTATCTTCTAGTTATTTTCATAATCGACACATTTATGAACGAATAGCAGTCATCCGATCAGTTTCTGAATATAGAGATTACATGCACAAAAATACTGTAGTATGGTTTAGCAAAATCTCACCTCAAAATATTACTTAAGCTTCTTGGTGAGCCTGTGCCAATTGTAGATCAATAATTCGGATATGGGACGAGCTTTAACAGGATTCCAAAAACTCGTTGCTTTTTGCTAGGTCCTTCCTAGGTTCGTCGCTTATTACTCAAGTCACCAAGAATAAGCGACGAACCTTCGAACGTTTGGATTTCAAGGGAACAATTGTGAAGAAGGCTAGCATGGGGATATATTAATCACATTAATCTACATATTAGCAAAATCCACTTCTTGGAAAAATTGAAAAATTGAAGGAATAGTAAAAAAGGCAAATAACAATCGATGCCAAGCAATGGATATTGCTTTCATTTGATTCATTAGTTATGCATAAGCTTTATCCTTTGGCACTGATGTGCTATCAACAACCCTTATAAGTAGTCTATAACTGCTAGAAACTGATAGTTTATTTGAGCTTCGACTTATCATTTGTCCAATAAGACGTATCTTTTGAACTGTAGCACATATAAAAGCCCAAAGAGATGATGGATATTAATATCAAGGATCGATTCAATTCAGTAGAAAATGGTTCTCGACGTCTTACATTAGAAAATGAAGCAATTAAGATCAAACTGGCCTGGCCTCTACTACACATTGTCGTTGCATATTTCGTTTGGCAGCAAAATGTTTCAAAATGTTGCCGGAAATCTGGCTAACGGAATACCCATAATAACTCTTTCCCGCTGATCCCGACACGATCGCATCCCAACTTTGGTGACACCACCGCCGCTGCACCACCGCTGCTGCACCACCGCCGCTGCAATGTGTCAATGAACGGCAGGAGGCAATATATGTAGTTGGCTTTGGTGCTTTCTCCCAAACTCCTGTCCTGTCGCTGGAGCTCTCCTCCCTCGCGCCCTCGCTGCTTGTATGTACGCTTCACGCTTTTGGAGTGAGCCATTCGAATGTATTTATTTCCATAAAGATCCGCGTCCACCTGCACCTTGACACGATCCTCAACCGATCCTCCCTGGTCCCTCCTCCGGTTCGATTGCGCGCAGGCGCACAGGTCGCCAGCAAATCGCTGGCGCATCTTCCGTATAGCACACACAGACAGCCATCGACGACGACAACGACGACGACGTCAACCGCATCGTTTGTGCAGCAACTGCAGCAGCAACTTTTCCTTCGAACGACGACTCGCTGCTCATCGACTTTCCTTCGCGATCTACGACAGACTTCAGCTGCAGCAGCGCCTTAGCCAGAGTCCATCTTCAGCCTGAGGGGACCATTCGAGACCGTGCCACCCCTAATCCCGGCACACAGGTTGCGAAAATGATGCCCCAGAGTGTGTGATCAGCGCCATCAGCCCTGGGCAAAGCAGCAGCAGCACCACCAGCAGCGGCACAACTTGTCGCCACCATTTGCAATGATGCGCCGCTGCACTATGCGCTATGCCAACATATTTCGCCACAGAACTTTGGCGATGATAGTGCAGCCAGAGGCTGGCTAGCGCGCGATCCCTTCATCGATTGCAGCTCGCTGCAACGCCGTCGCCTCAAATCGAGGACTCCAGAAGCTGAAGCTGAACGCAACAGCAGCAACAGCAGCAGCAGCAACAACAGCAGAGTGTCGCTTCACCATAGAGCTCCTTTCACGTGCGGTTGCGGCTTTTGCGGCTAAAGCTAAAGCAAACTCCGGACAGCAGCAGCCACCAAGAGGGGATGCCACACCATCATCAGGTTCTCGATGTCCATATCCCCCCCGTCGATGGCCTGTTCATTTTTGTGGGTCAAATTGACTTTCAACTTGGCGCGCGATTAGTTATTGAATGGTGATTATGTTTGCTTGCTGCTGTCGGTGTTGCTGCTGCTGCTGCTAGTGCTGGTCATCCCAGGTTCAGGTGGTGCTGTCCAGTGGCGGGGTTGACGCACGGACGACCTGCTAGCTCCCGATGGCGACTCCGCTACCGCTTTCCCGGAGGAGAGTAACAGGAGAGATATGGTTCCTGCGGTATGCGGCTGTCGTGCCGCGGCCAATCGCATCGTCGTCGTCGTCGTCGTTGTCGTTGGCCATTTCCCTCGCTGATTGCGATCGTCCGTCGTCCGAAGAAAGTGCGTCGTCTATCGGACCTGCTGGTCGCCAGGGTGACGTGCGCATCGTTCATCGACACCTTGCACAAAACAAGGCGCGCAATGATTTAACGCAATCACGAACTCGTGACGTGCTCGTGGTACGCGCCTGGATGTCGCAGAAGGAGAAGATGAAGAAGGTTTGTCGTTAGGGAAGATACCTAACGTGGTACGCAATCCGCATGCCGTCCGCTCCCCAACAAGTGACAAAGGAAAGTTCTTCCCAAAGCGCGCATTTCGACGGCAGGAAGTGATATTATTAAAACAAAAATAAACTCGCAAAAGCGTCGTCGTCGTCGTCGTCGTCGTTCGTCGTTTAGTCGCTCATCACCTCAGGCATCAGCATCAGCGACAGACTCCATCGCTGCAATGGAGTGGTCGCAATAGATTCGCGTCGACGCCGCACACGGTCGACACACTCATAACTGACTTCACTTCCGGTGGGCATCGCTCTCTTCGTTTGATGTCTTCGGCGCTTCGGCGGCCAGTGTGATCGTGTGACCGAAAGGTGCGCCATTCCATTAGGCGTGCGGTGATCTTTAAAAAGAGCTATTACATCGTCGTGCACTGTTGAGGGAAAATAGGCTCGCGGCTTTGGATTCTGGTCCGCGCAGCGCACAACAACCGTGACCCAATTTTCTGCCGGTTCCTGTCTTGGGCGAGCGTTGAAATTACTTCACAGTTGCCGTTTAGTCGCCAGAGCCGACAGGCAGCAGCGCACTTAATGTTGGTTTTGGTATCAAGTTCCGGTGACGGTAGTTTAATTTGCTTCTCTTTCAAGTCGTCGTCGTCGTCGTCGTCGTCTTGGCAAAACAACAAGTGCATGGCCATGGAGACATTGCGTTTTAATCTAATTAGTTAATGGGAGATACTGGCTTTGATTATGGGCCGCTTTTTTGGGAGTTTTTCTTGACAAACCTACGACTGTTATGTTTTTTTTAAGGAGCACTAAGCGAAGTGTTAAAGATTAGCGGGAAAGCATCGCTAAAAAGGGTATGTTAGGTGATTCTTAGTCGGCGTTCTCACTGTGATAAGAAATCAATGTTCTTGCGCTATATAATGAGTTTCTTCAAGTAACCATGGACAGTTTTTTTGGAAATCCTAATGCTGAAAGTTTTTTTAATATTTTGTACAAAAAAATGCAAATTATTAAGATTTAGTTTAAATTATTATTCTAAGATTGATTAAATAAACCCCATAGAATAATCGATGATTTCAAAAAAGCATCTTTTATAAAAAAGTTTCCCGAAGTTTCTGTTCAAAGGCTTAAATAATTAGTGTCTCAATTATAATTAGGATAGATAAAATGGATTTGAAGCTATAATATTCACCATCTTTGAAAAAATTGCTTTTGGAAAACTCGCTCTATGGTTTGATATGAATTTCTTCATTAACCACGCGTTCTTTTTTTAAACTGGATAACACAATATAGCACAATACAGAGGAACGTTTTCAGAAGAGTTGCAAAATTACTAAATCATACTAAGCTACCAAGCAAATCGGTTTGAACCACACTTCTCTTTTAAATTTCAACAACAGAGTTAAAAGGATTGTTTGAATTCTTTGTGAACTAATAAAACTAATCGGCATAATTGGTGATGCTCACTTTGTAATGGATGGCATGCAAAATAACTGATTATGCTCCGAACTTTGAACAATAACTACAATCTTCAAATGTGGAGCTTTCTTCTAAATTGCCTAAATAAAATAGATCAGTATAGCCCGAAGTTTAATTGCACATGAGTAATAATATCACACATGCATCACAAACGCAAAACACATTAACTTGAATAATATGTTCGGGATATGCCATGAACTTTCATATTTGCAGAGGAATGCATTACACAGAAAGCTAGTTGATGCGTACAATATTGGTGAGTGAAAGTACTGCTCTTTACGACAAAAAGGCGCAGAATGTGTTGAAGGATACAAATAAGATACTTAAAAATAAAATAATATCAGATGTTTATCAGATCATCAATATCGGAAGGAGTGATTAAAGAGTCCTTACAGTCATTCAATATAATAGATTTATATTTCTTTAATAAATGACCCAATTTGTAAAAAGCAAATACAGTTCTAATATCACAACGATCGTTTTGTCAATCTCAACGATATGTTGATGTAGAAGGTGGAACTAATTACCACTTACTGCTTAGTAGAAGGTACCAGAAATGTAATAATCCAGACAATGCCTTAGTTTTCCTTTCCTAAGATACGTTTAGCTTTCATACTTTTAACTTGGCTTAGTTTCGAATCAATCAGTCCTACCGATACCTTAACTTCCGGCATCGAAACAATCGAAACGCGATTCGATCGCTCTATTCCGGTGACATACTGAGCTGAGCTGCTGCTTCCGAATCCTCTCCCTGACTTTCATTATCACCTTTACGTGCTTTCGCTTTATGCCGCTGTCCACATCGCGTCCACCCACCAAAATCGTGCGAATTGTTTCTATCCAACCCACACACACGCACACACACACACACAGGCAAACACGAGTTGGCACGACCAACAGTGGCTGGCGTTAAGCTGGCGCTCGCGATCGCGCAAATCAACTCGTAAATCTAAATCTGGGCATCTGGGCACAAAGCACCCGCGTACGGCAGGATAGGAGGATGATGATATAGTCGTGTCACCACCACCACCACCACCACCGCCATGTCGTCCATCGGTTTGACCGCTTGGATCTCGAACCGCTCGGACGTGGGCGTCACTATGTGGTCTACCTGACGGATGTAAATTTGACAATCTGTGTCAGGTTTTTGAGGAAGGGGGTTATTTTTTTTACTTCTTTCCCCTTGGGCCCGTTTCGTGGAGCGGGATGTGAGTTGCGCATCCTCCACGACCCCGTTCCCCGTTCTCTGGTCGCCGAGAGGTCGGTCAGGTCAACGCAGTAACCGGAGGATTTCTCTCTCCTGGACTCCCTGGAGGGAGTCACCGTTGGAGCAGAAATTCGAGCATCTTCAAAATGTGCCACAAAAAAACCTGTTCTCGAGCGCTGTACTCCGCGCTTCCTCGTTGCCCACTTTGGCATCTTTTTGGGTTCATCTTCCCTGCCAGTGCGTGCATGTGTGTGTGCGTTGTGTGTGTGTGTGTATCTGCAGGGTGCCGAGAACATAAACATAACGGGGACCGGGGAAAACAATTAGTTTTACTACGGATGAGCAAATGCGTGTGCCGCGCGCTGCTCAAACTCAAGCGATGAGCTTTCGCTACGAAAAAAGGACTCCTGAATAGGGAATTTGCCTCAGGATAATGCTGGTCCACCGGTCGTATACAATCGAGAACTTTTTCTGTATGTTTCTGGTGCAGTTTTGAGAGCAAAACTTGGCGAAAAGACGAGACACACAATTTAAATACCGGAAAGATATGATCCACTCAGAACAGCGACTGGATTGCACGTCGCTTGGCACGAAGAATGAAGGTAAAACAAACAAAACACTTCGTTTGGCCTAAGGTTACACAGACGTCGGTTCTGGGATCCATCGGATGCACGCGCTTTGCAGGATGTGACCCGGCATCGAGAATTCAACTCCAACCTCCGGCTGGTTGATATAGTGAGCCGTTTTCACAAGAAAGAGAGAGAGAGAGAGAGAAAGAAAGCGAGAGAGTGCAAGAGATATAGTGAGAGGTGTCGAGGATTGTGGCCGCAACTACAACAACAACAACTGCAAAAAAATATGTATTCCAATTAATTCTACAATATACGCAACACGCAAAAAACTTGGAATCATATTTATGGACAGCTGGTGGTAGTAAGTAACCCCGAAGGTATCAAGCACCAAGGCCAACCGGGCCAAGTCCGGGGGCCTCAAGTCCAGTCCTTCTTCTGGCACCTTTTTTTTTGATGAGGAGGAGGAGAGAAGCTGCGGCTGGTGTGTAGGCCCCAGGGGTTGCGCTTTGTTTTGGGTAATGGGTCAATTCGGTTACAACTGTGTTTCGTCTTAGTCATTGGCGGGCCATGGGAGTTGCCATGCGATATGGGCCTTCGACCAAGCCGTTGGCACCTCCAGCGTCGTCGGACGGGAGAACCATTTTTGGAGTAAATTGATGTCCTCCGGCGCAGCGCAGCGACGGTTTCTGATACTTTCGGTGCCGTTTTCAGCGCGAAGCGGGATTTTGGGTTCTGAAGTTCTGAGCTGCCAAAGAAGAGGGAAATATTTGAGATCAGTTATCTTTGTAACTTTGACTGTTCTTAAATGTGTAGAACAATCGTATTGTGTATACTTAATCCATTTATTCTTTTCTTACACTTATGTTTTAACTATACAATAACAATATAAACATATGTAATCTGTTCCTATAAGTTTATCTGGTTGCAGATCCGTATCATGTCTTTCGATTGAAATAACAGCTGCTCTTCATGTTTTTATCGTTTCTCCATAAATAGGAGGCATTTCTGCAGCAATGTGCGAAACCACTTCTAAACAGTAGTTTTTTGCATTTTTTAGAGTTATTATGGGCCTAACTGTAATGTTCCCAGCAGGGCATTTGTAGCTAACGTACATCATCCTGTGTTGTTTGAGAGTTTTTGACTGAATCAACCCTGCAGTTCAATCAACCCTGTAGTTTGGTTCGGACAATTCGGTCCAATTTTCATTCGTGTTTTGTTATATCTTCAAAACTAACAATCCGATCGACTTTAATATGGTATTTTTTTAGTAGATGCACACAAATATATATTTAAATTCATAAAAATATGAAAGCGAACGAATAAAAAGAACATTACGTTAATAGGGCATTACGATATTACGTTAAAAGAACATTACTTTAATCGAGCGAGGACCATTTGATTCATACTATATTTTCCTTTTAATACTAGTAATAATATAGCTATTCCGTAGGAAGTTTCGGGTGATACATGTGGTGCATTATCTTTCATTATTAATTTTACACACAAATACTCCACATACAGCACATTTTATATCGTCAAATTTTCTCGCATCTAAGTCATTTTTTGACGTCCAAATTCGTTCGTGTGAGGCGGATTGCGAACCAATATCGCAACATGCCAATCTTTCTACTTTACTGTGCCAATACAAACACAGATATAGCCAAAGAATTCAATATACTTTGATTGTAAAAGCAAACCATTGCAAATTCAATCGTTTACATAGCCATTGCCATGGAAAATACACTATTGACCAAATGGTCCACGAAACCGATTGGTGCATGTTTTTTTAAACCAAACTGCACGTATAAAGCATAATTTCTAAACATTCGTAAGATGAAGTTAAATTATTCAATTTGAGAAATAAGCCTGAAAGCACCACTTGATAACATTATCCGCATACGTAAGTTGCATCCAATATCCATGCATCCTGCAAATGCCTTCAAACTTTTGATTTCTTAAACATATACGAGCTAGAAATGAGTTCACACTACGTTATTTTAGGTTAGATCACATTTCCTTACAGCAATTGTTTATAAAATTTCGGTCAGTTTCTGGTTTAGCTGTGTTCTACTTAAGTTAGTAGAGTTAAATAGTCTGCTCATTATGTGAATTTCTAAGTTTCTAAAGTTTGTTATGAACTCATCGCCATTTAGCCATCGGCCATCGGTTTTATCTTACTGGTGAACTTGGCCAATAATTGTCGATGCGCAGGACAATTCCATAAACTTAAACTCTTTACAAAAGCTGCTTGCTAAGAGCATTGATGAACTCTTGTTAGCGAGGAGAAAATATCAAAACCAATGAAAGAGGAGAACGTAGTGCTTGACAAAGGTTCTTGCAATCGATAAAATAATCAACTGCAATCGAAACACAAATTGAAGTGTGTAAACGCACCAATTCCAACCAGTTTTCTTATCTTTCTTGCTGGCGCATCAGCTTCAGTAATTGGCGACTATTTAACAAGGAACAACAAGGTAAACGGTTAAACATACGGCTCGCCCGTCATTATATATGTTAAAAAAAAAACAAGGAAAACGGTAAAATGGATTTAATTAATATTTTTCGTAACCAAATAGATTCTACAAAAAAACAAGCTGCAAGAATTGATATGTGCTAAGAGACATGTCATGATTGTCGAGCCGAAGAATAGTTAATAATTTATCGAAAAATCTTTCGCATACAACCTCCACATCAGAACCAGAAGCATGGGTTTTGCAATTGCAAAATGATTCTTCAAAAAACTCACCACAACCAAACCACGATGGTCAACACGTTTGCCCGACCGGAGGTCTTGCGCGCCGTTCCTTTACTTCCCGATCGCGACTGATTGACCATCGGACCACACTGCTCGACTCGAACCAGAAGTTCATCAAAATAATATAAAATCTTTCTGACCCACCCCGAGAAGTCAGTTCTCTGTGCGTGCGCGTGCGTGTGTGTGTGTGTGTGTGTTTGTCGCCTGTGTTTGGGTAAATATTTACCCAAAAGCCACCCTTTTTTGCACAACAACAACAGACCACGGGTTGCATTGTGTTGCGTTTTTGTGAGGCACAGCTACAAACAAACTCTCACTCTCTTTCACTCGGACTAGAGATCCTCGGAAACACCATCGGGCAGGACCGTCTGCTCTGCATTTTTCTTTCTTCTAGCCCCGTTGTTGTTGTTGTGTTGTTGCTGCCGCTGTTGTTTGGGTCCTCAGCGCGGACCCTTCGGTATCCTTGATTCATTCAGTGTCAAAGCGATCCCCGGGAGTGCCCGCTTGAGTACCATGACAATTTTTCATTACCCAAGAGGAACGATAATTTATGATGCCCAGGAGATGTCAGGACCTCGGTGAAAGGGCCCGGGGACAGGCAGGCAGAAAAGCACACTGTTCGAGCCACTCTAGAGCGATCATCAGGACAGGCGCGAACCCCGAGCGTAACCGACGTCGTAGCGCCCAACGACGAGTCCGTTCGTCCGTCCGTCCGTTGCTCCGTACCTTCGTCAGGAGAAGTACGCTGCATTGATTATGAATTTCTAACAATGTTTTGATGTGTTCCCTTTTCGGTTTTTGGGTTTAGTGTTCAGTGCCCTTTTCTCGTTGGTGCCCTCTGAACGGTTTAACAGCCCGACTGCCTTGCCTTTTGCCTGCTCCGAGCGACAATAGAACGTTGGGTTTCGATCGCGATCCTGTCGGTCGTATCCTGGCTACGGGGCTATGGAGTGAGAAAACCGGGAGTGGAACAAATCGTTACGTACCGCACGACAACGGCCTTTACCAGCTTGACATTGTTGGCTGACCGACGTCGACGTGCGGCGGACATGGCGCAGGATAGACTTTTATGAGGTTAATAAATTTTCACATGCCCATCAGCATGGCAGCAGGAAAGAGAAGAAGGTGAAGGGGGAGGGGGAGATTTGTGCGTGTGTTTTGTGATTGCGCAACACGCTTGATGGCCAGAAGTGCCTGCAGCAGCAGCCTTCACCGAGATACTGTGCCACGTGATGATGTTCTCGATTAGGTCTTTTTTGGAAAAAAGGGAAATAGATTGGAAAAAAGGAAATAGATTTCCGCGGAACGCAGACGCAGATCAAACAAAGCAACAACAAGCAGCAAACGAGACAGCCACGAGCTAGGAGCGAGCGAGAAGAGCGTGGAATTGGCTCAATTCGATGGATGGAATTCGACGTCCATTCCATTGCGTCCATTGATCGCGGTGGACCGGATCGTCTCCAGGCCAGGCCAGGCCAGCAGTGCGTACGTCTGGTTAAATATTTGCCAAACATTAAAATAGTTTTTCGTAGGAAACCAGCTCAAAACGGTCCGTCTGTCGGGACCCTCTTGTTGTGCTCTCGGTAACGCTTAGTGTCCAGGTCGCCGGTCTCGCGGATGGCCATCCATTTAATAATGGACGCGTCTCCTCTCGGCCAGCGTCAATATTAGCCGAGCAATCGTAGCACATGCCAAGTAATTGCTCTTCAACATTTGCTCCCTGCCCTCTCCTGGCACCCACAAAGATGGTGGCGTCGCCGATCGATCCAGTTTCTGTGGCACCGTCGAAAACCGCCCGGAACCGGCAGAAGAGGGCAG
Organism: Anopheles darlingi; assembly: GCF_943734745.1. Taxonomy (NCBI): domain Eukaryota; kingdom Metazoa; phylum Arthropoda; class Insecta; order Diptera; family Culicidae; genus Anopheles; species Anopheles darlingi. The sequence goes on along the minus strand of NC_064875.1, from coordinate 31,373,113 downwards.
GTAAACAGTATTTTTTTTTTGGGAAGAAGCAAGCTTTAATGCTCCAACATAGTAGTTTCGGTCGCTTTAATTGGTATTAAGCTTCGGTGAGCAGGAGCAGGACGACCCGCGAACATCAAATGCCGCGTAATTGCTCGTTATGAATGTGAAAGCTAAGCTGAAAGGGGGCAGGGGGCAGCGTGTAGCCGACGGTCGCGATACAGTTGAATGGGTTTTATAGAGATTTTTATTTACTTTTCCCTTTGCCGGACAAAGTGGAGACTTACGTTCGAATATCGTGCACTGACCGGCTGCTGCTGCTGCTGCTGCTGCTGCTGCTGCTGCTGCTGGTACGCTAGGTTTATGGAACATGACCGGTTGACTTAGCCACTTTGTCGGGCTAGTTATGGTGAGTTTTCGTTTGCGTGCTCTTAAAATGAATTACGATCGTTGCTGTGTTTCGTTGATGGCATCGCAAGCAAATTCCACTTCCACCTGATCGATGGTTAAACCTTGTGGTTGTGAGGTGGAGTCTTAAGATCTCAAATATTCTAGAGATGGATTGTTCTTTCGAAAGCAATTCGAATTTGTGATATTGGAATGGATTCCAAATCTTCAAAAAAAAAACATATTCGACCATACCGGTCTGTTACGTTTGATTTCTGTACAAATTGTATCAAGACAATGAATGAAATAGGAATACTCCATGTGCCATTACAAAAGAGGTATTATTATCGTAGCGAAAGCGTAGGGTTATTTGCATCACGCTCAAGTCAGTTCTTCAGAGACAACTGAAAAAGTGTATCCGACTGTATTAAGTCGTTATTCGTTGAACAAACATAAAAAGTTCTTTCTAAAGGGCTCATTTCCATTTCATTTTCATTTTGTTCGTTTAAGACATCTGGCCTAAGAACAACAGATATACAAAACATAAATGTCATTGGCGTACATTCTCAAGAATAGCGCAGCACGAGGCGACCTCGTTGGCGCATAAAAAATCAATTCGCTTAAGATGTAACCCCAATAATCAGTTTTTTAAGGAATAGTAGCAAGAACAGCTTTCTTCTCTACTCAAAACTGCATAGCCCTAACAAAAGACATCTGGTCCTATAATTAGCTACGGTTCTGCGGTTGCTCAATGTGTATAACGGAGTTTTGATACAACATTTCACAGAAGTTTATGATGCAGATGCTCCTGCTAGGAGATTGTGTCAAAGGTTAAACCTCTGATCGAACTGGACAAAGCAAGCAGTTATAATGGAATGGATGGAAATCGATTCGATTAGCGATCGTGTCAATCATAGGCATAAGAGATTCCTAACGTCAAAAAAAGACATTTACAATAGGAAATTCCATGTTCAAATGACTGTTCTAACAATAGTAAAGAGTGGAATTGTTACTCACAATCCTCATTTCTTAAAGGCTTCCTACACACAGAATGTTATTAATACAATCATGTCTAGGGGAATATATTCATTGTTTGCTGTGGCTATGGTCTGCCAATACTGTGCTGAAGATGATGAGGTAAGTACGTTCAAGTACTAACGATAATGAACTAAAAACTGAAATTTTTTTATCAACAACTGCTATAATGTTATATGAACTATAATGTTAAATGTAATGTTATAAATTGCAATATGGTTAAGTTCACGCACATAGCAAAAAATTGCACAGAAACTATTTGAAAAATGTCACATGCGAAATGATACTCAACCGGTGAATTCATTGTAAATACTACTTGTTTGATTAGTCTAAAAAATGTATAGTTTCGTATTGGATCACTTCCCTGTAGTTAACTTTCAAAAAGAAAGGCTCTAGTTGTTTCACTCCAAAGGATGAACATTTTCTTTCAGCACCACATCTAGATACCATCTCAAAAGATAGTAAAAGAAGCATTTATCGATGAACTATAATGCTATTGAAACATTATTATGTGATATTATTGTAATTACCTCAATGCTGCCCGATGACTCACAAACTTATTAACGGTTCTGCTAATTCCTTCCCGAAAAACGGCGCCAAATGGAACTGCCATCTTACCAGCAACTTCTCTTTCACATTCGTCGCATTCAAGCTCAACCAGCAGCTAAATGTCCCCGCGCTAGTAACCGATCCCGCGCTGAATGCAATTTTGTTGCTTACTGCCGGGTGCGTGACCAACCTTCGGGTATTCCGGGGAGGGCGAATGGATGCATT
>NC_064875.1:31365938-31368438 GCF_943734745.1 Anopheles darlingi | reverse complement strand
TTAAGGTAGCTCCGTGAAGTTTCTGTTGAAATTTCCAATCAATTTTAATTTCCATTCTATTTAGGTGGCTTTTGGAAGTTGGAAATGAGAGCATTTTTATGATTTTGCTAAAAGAAATTAGTTGTACAGAAAAGTTTCTGAAAAAGATCAACAAATTTGATAATTTCTCGAAAGGACTACCTTGTAAATAGTGTCAAGATTAAGTGTTTAAAGTCCAAAAAATTTTCAAAATAAGTTAAAAAATGCAGTATTTTTTATGCTACAATGGATACCGAGCTATGTTTCACACATGGTTGATTTAAAAAAAATCAATATCTTTGGCAGCTTTACATCGATTGATGCACAAATATGACTGTATGAATTGATCAAGATCAGACGTGTAATTACAAACTCCCTATCTTCTGAGTCGTTTGAATAACTGTCTACTCATATCGATGAGCTCGTCATTGTATAGAGGTTCTAGAAGCCTGTTTCTGGATAAATTTCAATAAGGTTAATAGTTTAGAAATTGTTTTTTTTTCATAAATTGCGTTTATTTTGAATATGGTAGACGTTAAAACACGGTTGATTTTGAAATGGGTTCAGTTAATATTCTCCTCATTGGTTTTGTTTCGTTTTTTTAAAGTTTAACTGGAGTGATTGGTGAAATACAATAGTGATCGAAAAGTGTGTTTACACATTGTTGATTCATCAATTCCATAGCGGAATATTACATTTTTTTGCAAATTATTCTTTGGGAAGTATGCTGCCTCTTCAGCTAAGGTCTTTCAACAAATTTTTCTCATTACAAAGTAATTTGTAATGACAACAAAGTTCAACAAAGTAATTATCTACCAATAGTGCTCGATAACATTCACGAGCGTTATGCTTATTAGTAAAGACAACATCGGATGTACTTCTTACGTACCAACTACGAACTAAGAAATTCTTCAAAAACTTAAATTTTTTTTCTTCCATTCCTGACGACTCTAATAGCACGGTCATCCGATGTATATTGTGTTATTACTCCGTGGCGAATCAATTGCTACTTTCAAACGTGCCACATGTGACATTCTAGGTTAAAGCGAAAATTATGAAGGTAGAAGTGTGTTCTCAATAGAACGGGATGGTTCCTTGAAAGGTTTTTGAAAATTGAAAAACGTATATTAATCCAAATACTTTAGACACCTTTTCCATACCAGTTCGGTTCTGCGGATTATACACACGGTGTGCATCGACGTCCTTCGAGTGGACCTTAACAAATGATTGTTCTCCTAAAACGCGTAACAAACCATTGTCTCCCACCTTCCATAACCAGCTGGCCCCGGGAACCGCTTTAAAGGACCCTTACGTCCCCTTTCCGGAGGAGACTAATGCATTTCCAAAACAAAAAAAGGCTTATGGCGCATGCCAAACAATGCACCAATAAGGACTACCGCATCGACGACGCTGGCGGTGGTCAGCAAAATCTTTGCAAAATCAAATTTGTCTCAGTCGCTCAACCGTCGCTGCCGATTCCGCACAGTCCTACGGAGCCTGCCCGATTCGTCATCCTTCATTCGCCCATCATTAGCAGGATGGTCGAACGCCGAAAACATCGGCAACCGAAACCGATCACTGATATACTGACTGATGACCAGCCTATAGATGACCCCCTCCCGGTCCACGACGATCGACCAGAACCGATCGGTCACACCCTCGACTGCGAGCCGCCGTTGGCAAACAAAGAGGAATGCGTAAAAAGCCCATTTCCTACGCCTTTGATGTAGTCCTTCTGCCCGTTACGGTAGTGCTTTTGGACACGACGAGCACGTTGCTGCCAACCATTAGTCATTCTCGAGTGCATTTGCATCGTGTGTGTGTGCGCGCGCGCCCGGTGTCGTGTCAGGCTACGTCAAAGCAAGTCACCACTCATCCAAACAACAGCATTCGAAGATCGCCGAAAATCAATATTCAACTACCGATGTGTGCCGATCAGTGACGAATCGTCCGGACCAGCCCGGAGTTAGTGAAGATAGTCGAGGCAACTGGGGACTGTCAGTTGTAACCAGGTGTTTTAGAAGCTCATCAAATAGGTCTGCATGTAGCGAAGAACAATATTAATCATGTCTGCTGTCTACACTGATTGGATCACAATGTCTTTAAGTCGAAACCCCGAACAAAAGGCGATAAAAGTGCGCCCAAAAGCAGTTGACCCAATGGTGGTACTGCTGCATCTGGTCCAGTTTTGCAACCGGACTCTCTCTCTCTCTCTCAGTCCTCTGAGCTGCCAGCTTCTGTTGACGGTTCTTATCGATCGATCAAACCATTTGCGAGCTTTCAAGGCAGGGAAGCAAAGCAGTATCGAGAGGGAGAGAGAAAGAAACCAGAAGAAACCGTGAGGCTCCGCTGATGATGTTTATTGTTCCGTCGCGTATCACGCCTAACTAGGAAACCAGTTTTGGTCTCTCTAGGTAAGATAACTAGAAGAAGACTAGAGCGAATCGGCCGCCGTACCGAACGACGACGATAAACGAGTGGC
>NC_064875.1:31315938-31363438 GCF_943734745.1 Anopheles darlingi | reverse complement strand
GAGTGGGGAATGGTGTCCACCGTCACCGCAGCACTACAGCACCGCAGTATCCCACTATTCCTAGCTAAAGCTGAGGAAGGCCGTGGGATGCTGTTCATCGTCCGGGATACTCCACGAACTGAGCCACCACAAGGCTGGTGAGGTGGAAACCCTTCGAGAGAGGGTGAACACCAAAGCCGGGGGAGGATAGGTGATATTTTAATTGAAAATTATTACGACGCTGAAATGTTTCATTAGCGAAAATCTAGTTTAATAAATTTGATTGCTACCATTTCGCGTTTTAACAACACACTGGCCACCGCACTCCTACCCGCCCGGCCGGCCGGCGGCATAACACAACTCTCGGCGTGTATCAGATAACGATGAGGATAGCGAAGAAGAACACGGGGCTGCTGGGGAAAACGGACCAACTGGAGGAGTGGTTCTGATGCTGCTGGTGCTGCTGCTGCGAGACGCGATGCGAAGGAGTTAGAGTATGAGCGCCTGAAGTCTCTTGTTAAAAGAGCGACGGATACTAAACTCCTCCGCTTTTGCCCTGATCCAGTTGGCTTTTTGGTTCTCTATTCCTATGCTATACGGTGATTGATCAATAGTGTAAACGATGGAATTGTAGAGAGAATCCAAGGATTTTGGAAGACTCGGAGCGACAAGAATGCTCCTGACCTAGACCAATGCACAAGTTGTTTAACCATTTTAAATAGGGAGCTGCCGGAATTCGAGACGATTCGAGATCAGTCAATTATAGATGGAAGATGCGAATGGTCTCTTGATGTGCTTGAAGCGATCAGAGAAAAATGGATACGGATTAGGATCTTCAAAGTTGCCTGAACATTAAGATGATGCATTGAAACTCGTCATTTCTTGAAAACCGTGAAACAGTGTAGAACATCGTTCATTTTAATTCTTCTGCTTAGATGAATTCATAAATCCATATTATGGAATTAATAAATTATTAAGTTTTTTTAGAAATAATAAATTATTGTCTACTAGCTGCCCCGACAGACTTCGTACTGTCTTTGATCGGTCGTGGGTTTATCGTAAACAGGAACTTTAAAATTTTAGTAGATATAATTTTATCTATTCCATAATTTGGTAGTATTCGATTTATAAATGAACCAAATCAATAGCTAGGTCCGTTAGTGATGTTGGAAATAGAGATGCGACGTGCTTGTAAATATGAGCTGGAAAGTTAACATGATGTTTGAGTTTTAAGGCTTTGCCTTTCGGGCTAAATGACGTCATTTGGAACAACGAATTATATTTTCCCAAGTATTTTAAAAAAAAGTTTGACTTTAGTATTCGGCTTGCACATAGCTCGTTAAGTTCAAATGCTGTGTATTTAACGGCATTACAATACGACACACTTGATCCATTTTTCCCCGGTATTCAGCTTACGATGATTTAAATAGTCACATGGTAGATCATAACTAAAAGCACCGCACTTCAAATTAACTCAAACGTCGATAGATCAGATCGAGGGTCTTTCTTTTCTCTCGGGCATTCTCGGTGATATTCCAATCGCAAGTTGTTCTTGATAGATAGGATATGTTGGTATTGCTTTCTATTACTATTCGGTTACTGCTGCTTTATATGTTTGTGCATGCAATTCCGATCGTTTACCATTCATAATCCGATACGTTGAAAATTGTCAATGATAAGAGGCACGTAAATCAATAGTCGAAAATTAATATAATTCTTGATCAATTCAAATATTTCACAACTGAATAAGTTTTTGTTATTGTTTCATGTAAATTGATTTGTGAAAATTAAAGCAACTTCTTAATTAACTCATGACTTAACCAAACTTAAGAAATTGTTAAGAAAATTTAAACCAACAATAGACATACCAATAAAAAATGGTAACGATTTGCAGCATTGCCGGTCCCATGGTTATCATTCCACCCTAGCCGGGCTCCCTCTCTCTCTCTCTCTCTTTCTCTCTCTCTCTCTCTCTCTCTCTCTCTCTCTCTCTCTCGCTCTCTCTCTCTCTCTCTCTCTCATGTATTGGTCTCATTTTTAAAATTATTATTCATGAATTAAACGCAACTATCTAACTTTCCCACCCCTCCCCCTGCTCTGCAAGATGTACGGAATGGAGGGTGGTGATGGTGGATAGGAGAAAGAAGCAAGTAAAAGAGTATTAAGTGAATCCAATCGATTTAGAGACCATCAAAACCTAGGAAACGATACCCATATTGCCCTAGGACGTATTTTGAGGATTGGGGTTGTATGGAAGCTCCCCTTTCCCCTCATCCGATGTACACCAAATTTTGTTCCATAGTTTCTCAGATGACCATCAACAATTGTGCAAGTTTTAATGGTATTCGGTTTATAACTCGCGGAGTAATGAATGTTTTTAACAATCAAGTGTTAGAGAAGGGCATGAAGGAAGGTAGCGGGGGGTTTCTAACCATGCCTATAGCACTCACCGGCCCCAAAAACCCCCACATACCAAATTTGGAGTCAATCGGTCCAGTAGTTTCGGAGTCTATACCGGACATCCGGACAGACACATTCATTTTTATATATATAGATTTGGTAAAATGCTGACATAAAGTGATATATTTTTAGTTTGATTTAGAGAAAAAGTACACGCAATTTCGATTATAATTGTGTGGGACGTCACTTTCAACACATTTTACATTATTATTTTTAGAGAAAAAAAAACCGGCTCAAATGTTCTAAAAAAAATAAATGATTATGATAAAGAATCATTAAAAGACAGTTTATGCTAATTTCGGACTGAAGATTTTCAACCCAAACCGTACGCAATGTTCAAGTCGTCCAAGTGAAGTTGCCAAATAACAGAGCGTTTAACTAAATATTGTTAGTATGTTGTATTTTGAGTCCCTTTCAAGAAACCATTCGATAGGAATACCTTCTGTTAAAAGCAGATTGAATTTAACGAAATCGATTAAAAAGGTAAGAATTTCTTAATGACAAAGATTTCATATTGTAGCAGGACATCGCGCGATCGCTCTTTGTACCTTCGCCAAAAATTTTCTGAGACTGAGAAGTTTTTACTTTAATTTTCTGAGACTGAGAAGTTTAGGCAACGCCCGTATAACACCGACCATGCACATAAGACAGGCATTTGTATCGATATTTGCAGAACTCTTTGTCATTGTTGTCCTGTACCAAAAGATCTACGACCGGCGAACTCTGATAGTACCAGAAGGAAAAGATCATAGAATAAAATTAAATGTGAATCATCGATTAACTTTCGTTCTACATTTTTTAAAAACCGTATTTAAGTTAAAAATGTGCAGCTATTTGTGATATTACTTAATAACATCTATAAGACAAAGAATACTGGCTTATACAGGATGTTTTATTCGCAGAGATTGTTGTTAGTCGAAGGAATGGCTTTTCAATTCCTAATAATGAATTAAATGCAAATTCTGCGATGCAAAGCAGACTAACAAAAAAAAAAGAAATTGTTGGCACTATTTTACAGAAGTACAATTATTTTCACTAGCTTTAGTATTCTGAATATAGTTCATACAAGTGAAAAACTACATTTCCATTCTCTGCCTATCTAAAACTAAATAAAGTGCATCAATTTTAGTGTTGAAACCATTGTTTGCATACAGCTACGAATGCTGAAATACGCTACAACCAAATTACAATACATTCTGTCTGTCATGCAATTAAATTTTGAATAAGACGCGATAGAGACCACATTTTAAAATCCATCTCCAACTGCACCTCCAACCGTTCCTACCGAGGACAGCAAAAGCTGCCCCAAAGAAAGATGCATTGATCATCGCTTTGGCATGCGGTGCAGGTTCACCGTGAAATATGTGTCAAGTCCTTGAAAAAAAATGTGCGCGCCCGTTATGCACCAGGCCTGGGCGTCTGGCATTTCCCTAGCGAGCCGTAAAGCGTAAAAGGAAAAATGCGCGTCTCCGTTGAAATCCCGTTTTTCTTCGGCACATCGTCTGCAATGTTCACACGCGGATTTCCGCGCGGGACTCCATCAATCATAGCGCATTATGCTTATGCTACACGCTTTACAATTACCTTACGTCAATAATTGACATCAAATATTCAATTCTTATTAAGCGCCCGGGACGTAAGGCGAATACCAATACTCCCGGTATAGGGGATGTTGGTGCATCGAACAACGTCAAGTAATTGTCAAAGCTCGAAACGGCAGACACCTTGGCCGGCCTAATCTTAACCGAATTATGTACCTTGTGCTCCAGTTTGGAAACTCCAAGAATTCGATGCAACGGCACTGGAAGACTTGCCGACGTTACCAAGGGGTCGCGCGTTTCTGGTTCGCATTTAGAGTCTTCGGCGGCCACGTAGAGACACTCGTATGTCAACCCCTATGGTGCTCGGATGGCGGTCTATCTTAATTGCACAATCAAAACTCATCCACTTAGCGAGCCGGTTGCTCCTTGGCCTCTCCGACGACAAACCTCCTCCTGTGCCGCCCGAGAGGTGCGCACCTTATGCGCCGAGCGGATGGCATAGTGTTTCGGGACGACGCGTTTCTCGTTCTCCCTCCTCCAACAACAACAACGGTTCGTTTTGGGGCGCTCGTTCCATCCCTCCCCTGTGGGGTGTGCTTCCCAGGCGATTCCAGGGATTAATGAATTCACGGGAACCATAAACTCGCTCCATTTGTTGCCTTGGCCGACGACGACGACGACGACGGCTAAGGCGATGACGACGAAGGCGGTGTTCAGGGTTGGGCTCAGGTGTAGTAAAGTGTGCAGGCGGAATGCGTCCGGTATGCCCTCGAGATATGCTCACCGTACTGATGGGCCCTGGACGTGCCATGAAAGCGTCACTGGGTGTATGAACGTTTTTATTCAATTTGCACTCCCTCCCTGGCCACTGCTGCCACTGGATGCTGCCGCTCCCAGTACTGCTCTGCCAGTACTGCTGATGGTAGTGGATCATTAATCCCATTTACTTTAGGCTTTAGGTGGGGAAAAGTATTGCACACTTCTATGGCTTTTTTGAACTCAAATTGTACTACGAGTTCTCTCATGCTTCTTATGAAGATCCTGTTGAAAATCGCAAAAAAACGAATGTTGAAATACTAGTAGGCGATGTCTAAAGCATCGATTCGCAAGTTAGTAACATTCGGACTAATACACTTAAGATCTAGTCGCCGTTGATCATTAATACCGACTCCATGGTGATTACATGAACTGAGCAACAATCTTCGGGCATAAGGTGGAACATTGCGCTTCGAGCACAGTCGAGCTCGACGGAAGGAGAACGTCGTTCAGCCGTTCAGTACTCGTTGCGCCTTACATTAAGGGCGATAAGATACCCCGGGAGATACCGCCCGGGGGGACCCCGGAGATCCGCTGACACATACACGACCACGACGACTAACCTGTTGTGTTTACCCTGCGGTCCACCCGACTGTACGATGAATCACGGCTCGGAAAGCGATAATTTAAATTAAAACGTTACAGTTTCCAACCAACAACCGGCCACCGGTCGCCACCAGAGCCCACGATCCCCGAGCACGATCCCCATCACCGTCGATCACCAAACCCTCTTATTCCGTCAATTGACGCGGTAAGCGTGGGAACTTGGGTTATATGGTTTTTAGTACCGGATCCGGTTGGTGAATACGAATTTTAAGCAATCACTTTATGGTGTATTTGCGGTCTAGAATCTGCGGCGTAGGTGCGTACATTCGGATCCGCGAAAATTGGGGTCGCAGAACGGGCAGCAGTAGCAGCAGTCGTCCAGAAACTGAACATCATTCCGAAACACGCCACGAGGCCGTCGATCATCTCACTCGATAGGCGCGATTATCGCAAAAACTCGAGATCGCACACACCGTGGCTCGTACTCGTACCCCGTTCCCGGGGATAACGTGTCAATGACACACGTTTTCACATGTCAAATTTGCTTATAATGAGCCCTGGTTGCTTGACACAATAACAAGCTGCTGCCTTTGGGTGCGGGAGCAGCAACAACAACAACAGAAGAAACGCACGCTCAAAATGGTAAAAATGAAGATAAATTATTTACCAAACAAAAATGGATGACACCGCGTGTTAGCGTGTGCGTGTGTGTGTGTTTGAGAGGAAGAGATGGTTTGTGGCGTGATACAACACGGACAACGGACGACGATGGACGGACAGCAGCAGAGACAGGTCAATGGAGAAGACGAGATGATATCGTGAAATGCTCACGCGATGAAACTTTAATAACAAGAATAATGATAACAATAACACTTAACATCGTACAGAAGAAAAAAAAAAGCTCTCGGATGACCTAACCATCTTCCTGCGGAACGATCGAAGTAACATGAGTCCTTTGTGTGTGTGTGTGTGTGCGTGTGTGTGTGTGTGTGTGTTTCGGTATTCTCTGGACCCCGGTCTGGAGGATTTCTTTTTTATTTGAAATTTGTGATTTTATTATTTGCTTTGCAGGCGAGAAAGTCGCATCCGCGGCTCTCTGGTGTGGCTCTGATGTGCACAGCTAAAAGGGGTGTTTATACCCACGAGGATGTCATTAATCCCGGCTGCCAAAAGGAGGTGTGTGTTTCGTGTGCGGAATTATGTCAAAGCTGACTGATGCACTAATTACACTCGATCACGAACACCAACTGCAACCACCATGGAATGATGGGTTGAAGAACCTTCCGGTTGGAATCGAAGCAAGCGACACCATTGACTCAATCTGACGGTTCAACGGTCGTTTCCAGGGTGATGATTTCACACCAGAAAAATTCACAAAAATGGCAGCTAAACGGACACGGACACACGCGCGCACACGCACCCGGTCACATAACCTCACTAGACGCAGTACAGTTTTCGATACGCACTATATCGGCCATTTTGCGAGCGAGCGATAAATCAAGCAAGCGTATTCATGATGTCCCCCCCTAATGACACTCGTAATGGCCGCTACTAACATAATGCGCCACGGCGCGGTAACGACCTTTCTTCACAATCCAGAGATTTTCCTCGCGCTCGCGCGGAACGGAACACTTACTCTCCCCCTGGCGCCAGAAAAGGACCAGTCCATTCTGCAGTCCTGGTCCTGGTTGGTGTCAACATAAATTTTATTCCGCAGGAGCAACGCAGGAGCGTTGCAGACTCCTCCTGGCAGATTGAGAAGAAATTAGCGTGACAATCGCCCAAACAAATGGCACACAACACACAAACAACGCTAACGCCAATACAAGCAGTAACTAGAATAGAAAAGCTAATCCCTCCCGGACACTCAAACCAGAGCGAGAGAGTCCTTTCCGGTGCATCCGGTGGGGTAGGGGAGGGTAGAGCTTCGTGGAACAGCGCAGTCATTAATCAACTATTTATCGTTCCACACACACACATACGTGCGTGCGATCGGAGTGTGAAGACGCACTTTCGCATTCTGGTGAAGCGCGGTTTGTGGGACGACTCTGGCCAGGGCAAGGAGACAACCGCCAGTTAGTTAGGGTGTGCCGGTTGCTTAGGGAAAACGGGGAAAAGGGTTCCCCAGAACTTGTGGACCGATGAGAGATGTGGTGCGTTTGCTGAATTCTCGATTTTCCCAGCTTCATGTTTGTCTAAATGGCAACTAATGAATGATAATGTAGACTGTTGACGCACGGAAGGGTTTGCGACAACAACGCGAGGATGTTTAAAAAACAGTTTGAGCCGTTCTCCGATTTCATTGTTTCGTGTGACGAGTTCATTAATCATGTTTAAAAGTTCGTTGAATGCCACAATCTCGTTCATCATTGGGCAGTTTGGCGTTTCTTTTAGGGTTACAATGCTTAGGGTTAGGGCGCTCCGGTATATGCCGTTATTTGGCAAACGGTAAAGCACCTCGATTTCAGCACTGCTCTTTTCCAACCTAGAGAATTATATTGAAAGTGCAATTCTAATTAATATGGACCGTACGATCGTTCATTTAAGTCTAATGAATTCAGTTAATCCAATATCAGGGGCGTGATTTTCTGTTTGCTTTACAGCTATGCCAGCGATGGAATGGATAGTAAAGCCTGTTTCAATTAGAATCTGGCCACGGGAAATAGTTTATTTCTCAATAACAACTGGAACAAAAAAAACAGACCATTCAGTCAATTGCACATTTTTCCTATAAAATTATTCCTTATAAAATTGAAATATTGACGGCAGCTTTCTAACAAGACCTTTGAATAACCGAATAAACGACAAAATAATTTTCTTTAGACAATCAGTTTGGCAAAAAATTGATTTAATGTTGCCCCAGTGAAGAAACCATTTGATTTTACTTCACAGTTACACCTCACCTTTACCATGTCGTAATCTTAAGGTTAAAATTAACTGAGCAAAAAAACTAGAACAATCCCTTTACGATTGACACAGTCAATTTTGTTATCGGATGTTTGTAAAAAAAATCATGAATCAAAGCATCATCATCATTGGCCGAATCATGCTAAGAGGTCCCAACATTGTTGAGAACTGTTTGACTCAGTTCGCTTTTGTATTTTGCCCGATTCAACGTGAGAGTTCTCCAGTGACGTTAGACTGTAGTAGTTTGATCGGTAGTAGTCTAATGTGCAAATTCTTTTCGTTTTCCATGAGCGATAACTTTTGAAGGTGTTATTCGATATTAAAAAACAAAATACCACTAAATAAATAAGCTACAACATACTATCAAATAGGCTCGGATCATTATTTGGACTATCGTTAAAAATAATTTACATCATCATTTACAGGCATCATAATTATCCTCGGTCAATCCTTAACCGTACGGTTATTTCGTTCCATGCTAAACCAGCGCCCGACTATCATAATTTCGCCAACAAATCAGCAAACGGTACCCTGCTATCGCTTGGTAAAATTGTCTCGTGGGGCCGTAACGTACTCTGTTTTCCTCCAACTCCAGGATTCGGTTTTACATGCGCTTCTTAATCCGGTGGAGCTTCTTCTCCTCTTTTCTAAGCCGTTCATATTTCCCTTTGCATGCCCGCGTCTTATGCCGCTGTTGCGCCTCTTGGTACGCACAGTTTTTGCGTTCCGTCACTAGTCTACATTCCTCGTCGAAGCAGCCAGATCTGGTGCTGCCACGACGGCGTCCTAGAATGTTTTCGGCACAGCTTTTTATGCATGTATTTTGAGCGGGCATAGCCTTTCATCAATAGCCCGGAACCCGATGATATCGGACTTCAGCCGTTGACCAAACACGAAGCCACGACGTAAATTTAAAATTAAGAAATTTAAACAAAAGCAAATCATTTATACCGAAAATGTTTCAAGCAAACCATAAGCTTCTCATTTTAATTACTAGATGGCGCCATTTAGCGCCCTCTATAGTCACAACGGCCGAAGCTCCACGATTGAATTTTGATTTTGTTTGATTTGGCTGTTTTTTTCGTTTTCGTGGCATTTAAAACTGTAGTTACACGACCAATAAAGGTTCATCTGAGCACATACAAGGTGTATCCGTTCGATATAGTTCAAAACGAGGAGGCACAGCCTCAAAAACTCAATCAAACAATTCCCCAACGAAAAGAAAGCAACCTCATCCGATTCACGTTTCCTCATTTCTCCTTGTTGCCTGGCAGATCGCACTTTGCGTATCCATGAGGGTGAATTGTTATCCTCTCCTTTTCCTCTTCTTTCGGACGGGCCACTGGTGCTAAGCGTTCCTGAAGATTTAATCGTTTTGAGACCAATAACAGTATGATACACAGCACTGAATCGTGTATCCTTAAGATTACGATATGGGGCTGTGTATCCATATCCAGAAAGTATATCAGTAGGAAGTGTAGATATTAGTATGTTGCCAAAACAACACCCGTTGATTGCTTTAAATAAAACAGATTCGCAAATGATGTAGCAAAGACAACATGCACGAATTATAATAATTATACAGTTACCGTCGCTTTTTATACCGGCAGACAACTCTCTCAAGATGCAGATATTTGTAATATCATCTCGGAAGATGATTCACAACAACTTTTCTACATTTACTTAGCAACAAAATCGAAATGACCCCAATATCATAACATTTACCACGATAGTGGCTTTCGTCAAAAACAGTGCATATGTTTGTGATTGTACAGCAGCGTTTCACTGCCGTTCTTCGTGCAGCAAATATTGAGCTGATTAACGCGACTATCGTGGCTGGTCTGAGTCATAAAAAGCTGAGTTGTTAAGCGCTTGGGATATCTAACTACATAAACCGGTGGTTACAGCTATGTGATGTATGGTAAATGTGTTTATGTCTTCAGCTTAAATCACACATTCAGCTAAAATCAAAATCACATATTCTTTTACTAATAGAAAGAACCACCGCAGATCATGATTTAATATTAAATAAATGTATTTGCATGTATTTTATCAGCGGCCATCGTATGTACTGGAGACGTAAACAAGTTTCATCTTCAACTAATGGAAATCGAACTTCTTCACTGCATTCAGCTCTACAAAGATTCAAAGAAAAATGTAATATTAATCAACGTTTAACAAAACGGCTCTTTTGTCATTACCTGGGCGGTGAGAATCCTGCACCTTGATATAAGAAGGGTGCCTCACACGATTTTTATACCTTCTGTATGCAAATACGCTAAAGCAAGTCGTCTCTTTACCAACATAGTTGTAGTGTACGATCACCGTTGTTCCATCATGTAGTACGTCAATTTTCTGCGTAGTTGAAAACAAAGGAAAGGGTCCTTAAGGAGGATGCTCACGTCAGTTACAGCCTGCAGTGAATACTTACACCGATGGGATTGATAGTTGGTTTCTCATCTACAGTGTAGTTTTCCATCACGAAGCCGATTGGGATACTCACTTCTATAATTGCTCCATTTGAATGATCGTCTCTATCTTCCGGAATGAAGCTGCAGCAAATATGCAGCTCCTTCATCCACTGAGAGGAAGTCGATAGTTTGGTAATTTGTAGGTTGAAACGGGGTTCAAAGTAGATCAAATTTAAACGGTATTGCCAGTTGATCTGAATCGCTCCTAACCCTGTACTCGTAACGGTCACTGAAAATTTCTGAGGAATTATGCCGTTAAGATTAAATGGATCCCATATTACTGGAATGGATGTTATCGTGATATTCTCATTGAAATTCGAATTTACATGCATCAGTTCTTCATCGCGATCATAATGAAGTAATACATGATAAACGATTTTAAGATCCTTTAAAGATTGCCGATCAGCTGAAAATTAAAATAAATCTTTAACTAGCCGAACACAAGAAGCATGCTATGAACACTCACGATAAACAATTAACTCAACTGGTATGTCGTCCTCTGCTACCTTGTTGTCTATTAAAAGCGGAATGTAGAATTGATCTGAAAGGTTATCACGATTGAATCGTATTCGTTTTGACCTCAGAATCACTACGTCTTCCGGATGTACCATCACGATTTTCTTGAAGCTATCGGAGATTACTCCTTGCATGATCGATGCATTCACCCTGATTTCCAACTCTCCTAGTTTCATTGCTTTTACTAGGAACGAGACAGGTGCATCAGAATTTGGAGGAACCAATACACTTTTCGTTTCATACGCATCTGCATTAGAAATTGAAAAAAAAAATTCAGATGTCAGATGTTGAAAACGAATAAAACGCGCGGCTCACATACCTTCTGCAGGACGATCGATAAACTCAATTTCATTCTTTGCATTAAACAATGTCACGGTGGCCTCAAACACTTCTTGCATTGAGCTGAAAAGAGTAAAATGCAGGGAAACCGTCTCGCCCCGTTTGATCGAATGTGGCAAATGGTCCAAAATGTAGAGGATTTTAACAGTCGAAAATGTGATCGGTTTCTTCACAACACCCAAACCATATTTAGGATCAATTGAAATCCCAATAATATACCAAGAGGTTGTTGAATGAGGCACTGTCACTACAAGCTCGGCCCTTCCTGATGGAGGTATAGTGAGATTCTGCCACAACCACGACTCCCAAAAGTCGGTTCTGTAGGGTCCAGGCATACCGAAACGAGGAGCATCTGGATAGATTCCGCGTGGCTCATAGTCAAAATAAACTAAAATGCATGATCATTATTAAATTCTTTAGTTATTTGTTAGTTCTCTATCGCTTGGACTTGCCTGGAACTGTGATTGTGTATCAGTAACGATTACAAATCTTCCAAGGACCTTTGAGAACAGTATTGTTGGGCAAATTGTAGAATCTTGTGGAAAATTAGGTCAGACAATTTAATTATACTTACCGGCTTTATTTCATGTACGTAATGAAATGAAGGATAAAGCTTATAAAACATTTCCCATACTTCTGCAAAAAAGATATCATGATCCCCACTGTGCTGCATCAAACGTTGGTCATACGCTGCCAATGCCACGAACGCTCCTGGACGACCGCGGATGCCTAACTCAATTTCATCCCCGGGATCAACACCATCTTCGCTGATGTTTTCCTCGATTTTTATCTCGAGCTGCAATATCATTTGAAAACATAAAAATGATTCATTGAATGGTTTGCTATCTTTGTTCTTGTGTCTTCTAGCTGTCTTTACCGGATTACCAAAGTCGTTGATAGATAGTTCCACGTTGTCATATACCAAAAATTGACGCACAATTGTGAAGACTATGATTGTCGATCGAGGAATAAGCTTATCAGACATCAACACTTGAAATGTGTATCTGTTCGTTTGGTTTGGTCTAAAAGAACCAAACTCAACCATGTTTCCTTGTGAAATTACATAGTACAGAAGAAATGTCATGTTATCTGAGCACGTGACTAATATCCTAAACATTCGGTTAAATTTCACCCTGCAATGACAAGAAAGTAATTAGCATGTTCCCGATCAATTCATTGATTGAACTCTTTCATTAGTACCGGGTTACTAGTTCCACTTTGATGTACTTATCTTCAAGTAAATTAGCACTATCAACGATCTCAATCGATTCATTCAGGATCCATTTATTACCATCATAAACCTATTGTAAGGAGATCCCACAGTTAATATCATTTCTACTTTTCATGATTTTGCTAAAAGACTCACCTGTAACAACTTGAGTTCCGTTGATTCATTTGTGTGCATCGAAAATGTTATAACACCGTACATATTACTTGTGCAATTTTGCGGATTTGTTATATTTGCTCCATAAGCTACAACAAGCAGGGTAACGTTTTTTGCTGGTTCATCATTCCAATAGGTCACTTTTAATTTAGTGACGAATGGCGACCCCGGATGTTGCGTTAGTACTTTATTATGTATCTTCACTTTGTACAAGGAATGGTACAAGTTTATTTGTTTCTTTTTACTAATAGTTCGATCTGAAAACATTACGTCAAAGAGATCAGTCAGTGTTCAAATGATAGTAAATGTTTATTAATATCGTATCCATTACTTGTGTATTGGTCGGTAAAGTTGACTTTCATTGACACATCTATCTGACCAAAAAAGTCAGACTCTTCTTCAAAAGGTAGATAGATTTGTCGTATTCCATTCACATCCCACGAGTGGGGTTTTTTTACTAGTTTTGTTCCGTTACCTGTTTCAACGGAAGAGATGGTGAAGATACCCCTGATAGGTTTACCAAAACAATTTTTAACATCAATAGTTAGATTGAGCGCCTGATGCTGTAGAAGTGGTACAACCGCCGGATAGATATTTAAATCAATCGAATCGATGTCATAATTCCTCACTTCGAAAGTTTTCCAAACAGAGTTACCTTTCACCGTTACTTCGACTTGGTATGTTCCCAGTACCGGTATTGAAGGTATCGCTATTTCGTCTTCAAATATTCCGTTGTATAGACCGACATGGGACCATTTTCGAATCATTTTATACATCGGATCGAATATGTATACGGATATTGGTGTTTTATATGACGAAGCAGGCTTTAGATCAGCTTCGACTACGATCACTCGAAACTTTAGAATTTCGCCTGGTGTGATGACAGGCTTGTTCAATTGAATTAAACTTGAAGGTTTTTGATAGTAATCAGTATAGTTAAGCTTAACTTTCCTATAAATGTTATCGGTAGAAATAGTAGAAGGTTGTTTGCCTTCGATTATGATCCTGAAATTTCCATGATTTACGCGTGGTATCTGCAAAACGCAAATCATCAAAGTATAAATTCTCAAGAATACGTTTGGGACATATTAAAACTCACATAGAAGTTCACTATCTTGTTTGTATCTGCCATGAGCCTTACTGTTTGCATAGAATATAGCATAGCAGGGCGATGATCATGAACTACCCCTTCCAAGCGTACGTTTAACAAACAGTCGTCAATAGTTTCACCAGGGATATTACTGATCACTATCGTGAAGTTCTGATAAGATCGAATATTTTTGGAGCCAGTAATCAATATGCTGTACAGGTGATAAAACACTTCAGACATCGTGAACAAAACACAAAATGTTCTACATACGTTGCTCTTGCATAGGTGCACACCAGGATAAGTAACACACTCAATTTCATCACCAACTTCATTTTCTGCAATACTTTCTATGCGTTCGTTACAATTGTCACTTTCTTGAGAACTCAGCCAAATAAACTTTGAATACGGTGAGGATTGGACCCACAATGAGAAGATTGAAACGCTGCCAACGTTATTAAAGTGCATGTTGGCTCGTTGCACTAAGTGAGCTAGGTGCAATAAAAAAGATTATTATAGTTACTACCACAAACCGAATAAGCAACAAATGCAGTGCAATGCACACATTGTTGCAGCTGATTAGCTTCCTAGTTCCAATAGGAATGCAAAATGTGTGCTATATAGAATGATTCGTGTATCAGAAAGACTCCGGCTGCAACGGCTTTCTTGATAAATACAATGTATACTGAATGTTGATAAGCTAACCCTATGCTGAGTCAAGCCATTTGCCGTTAAATATACAAAATACAAAACAGTGTATCCACCTTTGCAAGAAATGGAAGTTAGGACGGTTTTTTTTTTGGAAATCGTTCATTTCATGGAACCTAAGTCTAAACATTTCAATCACATATCATCTAAAGTTACTAGACAACTGATTCATTTCAAAACGCTCTATCAACATCAGCAGCCGATGTTCTCCAACTCTCGATTATCATCCCCAAGTTAGAAATGACTTAGGGTTTCTATGAAAAATGAGAACACACCGTCATCCAACATGAAACATGCGCGAAACATTTCGGGACAAGATCGAAAGGCAGAAAGGGAAAGGCAAAGGCAGCGACGTTCGGGAGTCCATCCGGTCTCGGCGCTTCGATCGAGATCTGACATTGAGCCACAAGGTGTAGCTCCTCGCCCGTGGCCGCTGCTATCTTGTCAGCCTCGACTGTATCGTTGGCTGTACGCTCTCCAAGGGTTTTCTTCGGTCTCGCAAACGACTCGAAAGTAGAACTAGTCCTTACTAAGCTGAATTAACAGCAAAAAGGCATTCATTGCTGCTTGGGACGGAGAGAGTCTCGCAATTCTCTCTTCCTTTGTCTTGTTACACTGGTGCCGACAACTCATATTCTTCTGGGCGTTTTATTTGGTGGAGGCTTACCTTCCTGGGGCATTTTTAAACCGCACGCCTTCTCCAAGGCGACACTAAGTAAATCGACACTGAAATAGTCGCCCACTCCTCCTTGCTGAGGGCAACATGACCCACGTTGATCTGCACATCTAAAATATCCGCTAGGAATCTAATTTCCGCCGCCGTTCTGTGAAAGAAGCGATGTACCTTGATCGCCGACTCCTCCGGGATGCCAAACTCAGCTTTTATGGCGCCGTTGACCATGGTTTCCACTGTGATCTGATAGGGTGTGCCTCGACGATATGTTGGCTAAGGTGAGATCTGTGAACGACTTAAGGGCGATACCGTGACCGAGAAAGGTAGGAATTCTATCTTTATTCTGAGTCTGAGATCCTTCAGTACCGTGGACAGGTCCAACTAGTAATAATTCGTCGATCGGCTAAAATCGGCAATCAAATAGTATCGGTCAGGGTAGTAGCAGAAATTGATCATCATACTAACGATGATCGTGATATTAATTGAAAGTGAATAGAGGGCTTCGAGTCTCAATGCGTTTCGGAGAAATCGATTAAATTGAGTGAAATTAAACAGATTTTGAAATTGCGATTGATTTTCTAACAAAAACGAATTACAAATGTGTTTCACTGTAATATTTGAAATCTAGATCCGACACGATTTATCGGAATTTGGGCTGCGCAGAGAGAACACAGTTAGTAAGAAACACAGATCTGAGCCTAGGCTCAGTTTTTCATTATACAGTGAACATTGTACTCATCAAGTTAGTCATAAACAGCTACGGTGGGTTTTTCTGATACATGAATCATCCCAAGCAGAACATAATTTGCTCTCTGACTTCAACAGTTGCTAACTACGTGCTCGAGACCTAATCAGCCCGCCTCAAAACAATCTGTTCTTTGCTTTGTTATGGCAAACGCCATAATGCGTTCGCTGATTTTACTTTTGCGTTGGAAAGGCAAGTGGCCATACTGATAGAACAACCAAACATACAGTGATAACGTTGGTAGGGTTTCAATCTGCTCTTTGTGGGACCAAACCTAACCGTATTTGAAGTTGATTTGGCTCAGTCCTTAAGAAAGTGGCAATTGTAACGAACGCAAAAAAATTCCGAAACAAAAATAAAGTTGATGATGAAATTAAGTGTGTGTCTTGCCCTAATGTGCATCACCGTCGGCGCAACGTAGGTAAAACATTTTCAACTTTCGTTCACGTGATCTAAAGTGCATTTTCATTTGTACAGTGTTCTGATAGTTGGGCCTAAGTTTATTCGGGAAAATGTAGATTACACGATCGCGATCAGTAACATCCTAGATGAAACTAGCAACGACTGTTTGTTAAACGTACGCCTGGAAGGGTTAAACGGTTTTGATCACTCCGTTCTGCTAACTCTCTCACAAACGGTGAAGATTATGGCAGATACCAACATGAATGTAACCTTCAAAGTGAGTTTTAATATTTATTAGGCGTATTCGTGACAATGTAAAATTTGTGATTTCCATTTTGCAGACACCACACTACTTACCATTGGCTAATTACAAGATCATAATCGAAGGAAAACAACCTTCTACTAGTTCTACCGATAACATTTATCGAGAAGTTGAGGTGAAATATGATGGCTTCTTTCTAGAAACTCGAGGTTTAATTCAATTAAACAAACCTGTCATTACACCAGGTGAAATTCTAAGGTTCCGTGTGATCGTGCTTAATACCGACGGGAAGCCAGTTGTTTCACATGAGAAATCAGTGTCCGTATACGTGAAAGATCCTAATGGTAACGTGATAAAACAATGGTCCAATGTCAGTCTTTACAGTGGAGTATTTGAAAACCAAATAGCAATACCTACCATACCGGTACTGGGAACATACTCTGTGAGAGTTGCTTTAACTGTGAATGATGTTCCATTGGCTTCGAAAGAATTTGAAGTGAGGGATTATGACATCGATTCGATTGATTTCAACATCTATCCAACGGCTGTACCACTTCTACAGTATCAGGCGCTCAATCTAACTATTGATGTGAAAAATTACATAGGTAAACCTGTGAGGGGTACTTTCACCATCAGCTCGGTTAAGCAATACTACAGAGATATCACAATGACTAAGGTCCACACGTGGGATGTGAATGGAAAACGGCAAATAGATGTGCCTTTTAGCGAAAAGCTGGAAATTCGTTCTGATGAGGACACCACCACGCTGATAATCAGGTGTTTCTTCACCGAGCAATACACAAGTAATGATTACGAAATAGTGATGCATGATTATTGCGACATTTTTCACAGAATCATGTTTGTATTTTCAGATCGAACAACTATCAAAGAGGAGAAGATAGTGGTGTATGCTTCCAAGTACAAAGTGATAAAGGCTAATAAAAGGCTGACATATCTCCCTGGATCGTCATTCACCGCCAAATTTAATGTCACTTACCATAATGATGAACCAGCAATACTTGTTACTCTTCTTGTTGAAGTTGAAGGTGTGGATGAAACATATCAACAAAATTGCACAAGTAACAGGAAGGGCGAAATTACATTCTCAATGCCCATAAACAATTCTACGCATCTCAATAACATAAAAGTGAGTATTTTACAATCTCTTGAAAAGTAGAAATAACATATACTGTTCGATCACTTAATGGCAGGTGTATGACGGCGATCGCCAGATCCGTGGATGGGGGATTGAGGAGGTTGATAGCGATGGCTTACATGCAGATAAATACATCAAAGTAGAGCTACTTACACGGTACACTTTCATCAAAATAAGTCCAATTCATTGAACTTGAACAATCTATTGCACTAATTATTGACTTTCCGTTGCAGCGTCAAATTTAACCGAATGTTCTGGTTATTGGTCACGTGTTCGGAAAACATGACATTTCTTCTGTACTATGTAATTTCACAAGGAAACATTGTTGGTGCTGGCTTCTTCAGACCAAACCAAATGAACAGATACCCGTTTAAACTGTTGATGTCTGAAAAGCTTATCCCTCGATCGAAAATATTTGTTGCCACTATTGTGAGAAAATCATTTATATACGGAGACGTGGAACTATCTATCAACGATTTTGGTAACCCGGTAATGATAAAAAACAGAGACCAGAAGAAGAGTAGCTCCTAACATTCAAATGATTTTCAGCTCGAGATAAAAATTGAAGAAAATATCAGCGAAGATGGTGTTGATCCTGGGGATGAAATTGAGTTAGGCATCCGCGGACGTCCTGGAGCGTACGTGTCATTGGCAGCATATGACCAACGTCTGATGCAGCAAATCGTGGAATATCGTGGAAATCACGATATTGTATTTGCAGAAGTATGGGAAATGTTTGATAATTATTTTGACCGATCTAGGTATTCCTATGATAAGTTGACAGTAAGTGTATTGTCAAATGTTTGATGCTTGTTTGTACGAAAGTTTATACAAACCATCCATTTCCAATAGGATCTTGGCATATTTGCCGTGGTTACTGATGATACAATCCAAATTACTAGTATGTGCAAATGATAAAGAAGAATTATCAGTTATTGAATAATGAATTTTCTTCTCTCCTTTTAGGTGAACCTTCTGTTTTTAATGTATGGCATAGCGCACGTGGAATCTATCCAGATGCTCCTCGCTACGGTATGCCTGGTCCGTACAGAACCGACTTTTGGGAGTCGTGGTTGTGGCAGAATCTGACTATACCTCCATCAGGAAGAGCCGAGCTTGTAGTGACAGTGCCTCATTCAACAACCTCTTGGTTCATAACTGGGATTTCAATAGATCCTAAATATGGTTTAGGTATCGTCAACAAACCGATCACGTTCTCTACCGTTAAAATCTTCTTCATTTTGGACCACTTGCCACACTCGATCAAACGGGGAGAGACGATATCGTTGCATTTTACTATTTTCAGTTCAATGCAAGAAGTGTTTGAGGCCACCGTGACATTGTTTAATAGCAAGAATCAATTGCTGTTAATCGATCGTCCTGCAGAAGGTATGAGACCCATATCGAAGGATGACAGCATCTGAGTTCATGTTTTTCCTATTTTCTAATTCAGATATGAATGAAACGAAAAGTGTATTCGTTCCTGCAAATTCTGATGCATCTGTCTCGTTCCTAGTAAAAGCAATGAAGCTAGGGGAATTGGAGATCCAGGTGAATGCATCGATCATGCAAGGAGTAATATCCGATAGCTTTAAGAAAATCGTGATGGTACATCCGGAAGACGTAGTGGTTCTGAGGTCAAAACGAATACAATTCGATCGTGATAGCCCATCAAATCAATCGTTCGACATTCCGCTTTTAATGGACAACAAGGCAGAAGATCGCGACGTACCAGTTGACTTAATTGTTTATCGTGAGTGATCATAACAAACTAATTGTGGCTCGTTAAATAGATGATAAAGCTTTACTTTAATTTTCAGCGGATCAGCAATCTTTAAAGGATCTTCAAAACAGTTATAATGTATCAGTCTATCATGATCGCTTTGAAGAATTGATGCATGTAAATTCGGATTTCCATGAGAATATCACGATAAAATCCATTCCGTTAATATGGGATCTATATCATCTTAACGGCAAGATTGCTAGGAAATTATCAGTGATCGTCATGAGTTCCGGGTCAGGAACGATTCAGATCAATTGGCAATACCGTCTTAATTTGATCTACTTTAAGCCCCGTTTCAATCTACAAATTACCAAACTACCGACTCCCACTAAGTGGATGAAGGAGCTTCATATTTGCTGCAGCTTCATTCCAAAGAAAAGGGATAATCATTCAAATGGCACGGTCGTGGAAGTGAGCATACCAATCGGCTACGCGATGGATAGCCACAATGTTGTTGAAGAAACAACGATCAATCCGATGAGTGTAAGTAATCAGTTTAGGCTGTAACAGACATGGTCTTAAGGTGGAACCTTAAGATCTCTTTTAATTGCTTTCCCGCAGAGAATCGAGATACTACACGATGGAACAACGGTGTTGGTATACTTCAACCATATGGGTAACGAGGCGTCTTGCTTTAGCGTATTTGCATACAGAAGGTATAAAAATCGAGTGAGACATCCCTCATACATCAAGGTGCAAGATTTTTACCGTCCAGGTAATGAGAGAAAGAACGATTTTGTTAAACGTTGTTTAACATTACATTTTTCTTTGAATCTCTGTAGCGCTGAATATAGTAAAGATGTTCGATTTCCATTAGTTGAAGAGATCTTGCTAGAGTTTTGAAGGACGAGCAGTCTCCAACATACCAATGAACCAAATACCAAACAGCTCCCACCATCCTTGAGAGTCAGAGCGTGAGTCAGGAACGCGTACAACTGCGCTACCAGTGACTAAGAACAGCCACGATCACTTCAGCTACGAGAATCGCCCAGCATTTAGTATCGGTAAATGCGAACACTGCATGTTTGTCGTAATTCCTATTTAACAACAGCAAAAGTGAAACGCACATATCATGAGCACGATTCTCATCTCTTTTTACTGTTGCTTATCCTGCTTATTGATTTAATCAAGGGAGGCCTCTTTATTTTTAATACGATATTTCGTTTTGCCGTCAAAATAGTGTAAATTGAGCGCTACAAAGATTCAAAGAAAAATGTAATATTAACTAACGTTTAAAAAAAATGGTTCTTCCTGTCATTACC
Organism: Anopheles darlingi; assembly: GCF_943734745.1. Taxonomy (NCBI): domain Eukaryota; kingdom Metazoa; phylum Arthropoda; class Insecta; order Diptera; family Culicidae; genus Anopheles; species Anopheles darlingi. The sequence goes on along the minus strand of NC_064875.1, from coordinate 31,342,401 downwards.
TGGACGGTAGGAATCTTGCACCTTGATGTATGAGGGATGTCTCACTCGCATTTTATACCTTCTGTACGTAAAAACGCTGAAGCAAGTCGTCTCGTTCCCGATATGGTTGCAGTATACCAACACCGTTGTTCCATCGTGTAGTATCTCGATTCTCTGCGTAGTTGAAAGCAATGAAAACGGACCTTCTATCAAGCGATCACGCCAATTGGCCAGTCTACAGTAAATGAGAGTTGTTCGCTCGACTACATTGCGTCTATACATCGCGTAGCCTATTGGTATGCTCACTTCCAGAAGAGTGCCATTTGAATGATTATTCTTTTTCTTTGGAATAAAGCTGCAGCAAATATGGAGCTCTTTCATCACTCCTAGTAAGAGTTGTTATCATCTGGCGTTACAAATATTCAAGCATCTTGCAATATCGGTCCGCAAGTGGAAAAAGTGACAGTAAAATTGTGAGCATAATTAGTGTTTTCATTCTGTTCCACTTACGAGTCTACAATATACAACTATTAAGTCGTTCGAGCTGTTACTGCTCATTGTAGAACTGTTAAGCGTGTTTAGTTTGGAAAATATTGACAACATATTGATGTGAAGACGCTTGTATATATCTGTAGTAGACGAGGTTTTATTGGCGATTTTTATGAGGTAGATCAGTTGAAACATATCCGGCAGGCTTGAGCGATAAACAATAAACGAGTGTTTCAAAGAGCAACTATTTTGATACCATAAATATTCATATGCAACAGAAAATCCGCACAAGAAGAGAGAAGCTAAGAGATTCTTGTCTGATAGGATAGGTTTTCGAGTTTGTTTTTTTATCATTGTTGAATATTCAATTTGTCAATGTTCTTGAACGTAATGTGACTACTTTAATTCGGTTTAGCTACTAGAACGAATACTCTTTCAAAAGAGTACTCCAAGCATTATATTCTCATTACTCTACGGATTACAAAGAGTCAAATTTACCAAATATAACAGACTACATCGCAATCTCAACGATCCTTCATTGAATTGTTTTGTATTTATTATGTATTGAGCATCTTTTAATATAAACTTAAATTCACTTGCCTACATTTTTTCTTTCTCCCGTTTTATCCTTTTGTCTGGTTATTGGCCTTTGTTGTTTGGTTTACCTCCCGCTGAGCTTCCGCTTTAGACCCACATCACAGGTCGCTCCTAAAATGAAGCGCAAGTGTCAGCAAAATTACAAAATCAATTAACCCGCGAGGTTCAGCATAATTACAACAACAAAAAAATCCAGAATCATTCTTTTGTCCTCCAGAAAGGCAGGCAGTCGCAGGAGTCAGTTTAGCAAACGAGGGTTCTATATCGAGAGTGGAAGTTGCGAGGGATGGGTTTTATGTGTTACGCCATAAAAAAAGAATAATTAGATTAAAACGGTACGCCAGTAGCCGGCGCCAAGAGCTGGGGACGACCTTCGTCGCCACCCGAGTTCGGCATATTATTGATGCTCCACGTGCTCCTCTTTGTTGGCTCAGATCGTGCAGAGGGAAAATTGAATAATTGTGAACTCAACCATACCGGTTCAAATGATTCACGCACGCATGCTGTTGAACAGGAACTTTATGTGTAGGGTAATGAATTAAATTACTGCGCTCTCTGAAATAGGAACTATGTTAAAAAGGGAAAAGTGTTAATACGAAAAATGAAATAAAAATGAACCCGTGGGTTGAGTATTTCCGATGCGTGGCACCCCATTTCTAGTTGTTCGGTTAACCTGAGCGCAGGGGAACAACTTGTCGGTACAAAAGGTTCAACGTCATCGACGAGCTTAGTAAGCAACAACAACATACAACCTTGTACTGTAACTGGTGGCACCATCACGCTTATGTTGATTAGACCAGAGGGCTACCAGATTAACCACAACCATCGCTTATAATTGATTATCAACGCAATGATCACGGGAGGAAGCGAGCACCAAAGATGCCGAAGGTGCAGCGCTTAAACAGCAAAACAAACTGCAAAAGTTGTTTTCTTGTCTCAACCCGCAGTGAAGACCAAAAACCATGTAGTAAATTCAATTTGTTCCTTTTTGCCATAGCAGGTGCAGCAGCAGTACGCGCAGCTTCGGTCACAAATCAGTTTCCTGAGCGTTGATCATTCACCTCTTCACATGCCTCTGCGTATTGCAAATCGTAGATCTTAACTAGTGGACAAGCGAATAGAATAAGCGAATAATAAGAAGCTCTATTTCCACCCTGTGTGGCGGTCAATAATTGGCCAAGTTGTCAGCCGGAGGCGCAACCGGCTGAATCCTTTGACAATCACGCAGCTGCTGGCGTTTGACACCAAACGCACCCCGCAACAAGGGTGTCCGGGGCTGCGAAATTGTCTCCCTAAATTCGCCACAAACTCAAGATGTGTGCGTGTGTCCGCGCGTTCGACAGTAATTTTCGGTTGCAGTTTACTCAAGTTCTTATCATCGCCATGTGGTTGTTGTTGTTGATGTTGTTGGTGTTACTGGTGCTGCTTGTCGTCATCGTCGCGATAATGCCCGATGAAGGCCACCGTAGAGTGGAGGCCCGATCAGAAGTGCCTTCGCTTACGTGCAAACTGTTTGGCTAAGTGAGATCACGCGAGGAAGGTGTAGTAGAGGACAATGCATGCCAAAATGAACCAACCGTGGAACCGAGAGTTCTGCTCCGAATGGAAAGAAATATATGTTTTCTGGGGAAGAAGGTTGTAAATCAAACAAGCTTCACTGGCTTGAGGTCATTACAATACTCTCTACAAAAACAAATGGTCCTCTTCCTGGTCGTCGTTCGAACGATCATCTAAACCTCGACGAACATCCAAAATACTAAATGTCAAATGTCGTACAACCCTAATCGAACGTCGCCGTGCCGTGGGCCTAACGCACGGTACCGCACTGTAACGCTAATCGCTCACACTTACCAGAACGCTGAGCTGAGCAGCTACCGCATGCGCATTGCTATCGGACGCGTGCTGGTGCTGTGGTGTGCTACCCAATGACGAACGCTGCTGCCGGCTGCTGGGTGTCGCAGTTCATTGAAGCCGCCACGGTTAGTAGTCAGTAAGTTCGCGGCGGCCGGTTCGGAGATTCGCTGCCATCTACGGTCACGGACCCGCCTTCCCGCCTTCCCTGGTCGTCCCTGGTCGCGAGTGTGCTGCAGGTGATCCACGCCACCATCCACGATCGCGATCTTTGCAAACTAATACCATACTGCATCTGTGTCGTTGGAATTATTAATCTATTCTCTGGTGTGGCCACGCCGATTCCCGTGAGGTGATGATGACGCGCATCCCAAAATTATCGCAATCCTAAACTCGTTCTCGCCGGCGTTCGCCACCTCCAAGTGGTTGTGGCTGTGTTGTGTGTGCGTCGATTATAAGATCGCCGGCGACCATCGCCGGCCACCGGCTCGTATAACTCATGCCCCTCTCGAACGTGTCGTGTGCTGAAAGTGTTTAGTGTGATGGTGTTTGGTTCTCGTGTACGTTAGATTTGTTACGCGGATTTTTTTTGGTGCAATCGATGCATTCGTTGCGTTTCCGGTTGATCCAAGGGCTGCGCTTGAAATGGCCCCCCTCGCCCTTGCAAAGGTGTACTACTAGATAGAAGAGGGCACTACAGTGTAGTTGCGGATTTATGGGCTACATTTTCATCATCCACTCAACCGCGGTCCCTCGCAGGGTACTCGTAAAGAGAGGCGGTCAAGATCAATATACCGCAATACCTGACAACGATGTTATGACAATGTCGCGCGTGAGATTAGTGCGACCATCTTCTGGACGTTAATTGCGTTTAGTGCGCCGTTCGCTGGCGACCTTGAAATGCTGAAATTGATTTAAACAAACGACAAACGGGGTGTGTATCCATAATGTATCTTCATCTCACGCAACGCACCGAACGCAAGTAGTGGTCGTCGTCGTCGCTCGTTACGATATAAATGTATTTTTGTACCACCCAAGTGGATCGCGACATAGTTTATCGGCACATTAGCGGTCATGTTTTGCTGTACGATTTCCGCACCGCCAGCCTTTGGGGCCTATAGAGCCGAGCGTTGTTCGCCTCTTCGCTAACATGCGCCCATAACAACCTGCCGCCACCCGGTGCACAACGCGGTTCCGCCTATACGTCGTCGTTTCGCGAATATCAAAATTAAAATAAATATTGCCAACCAGCCCCACCAGCTCCCTGCCCACGAAGTGGACATGTTCCATGAGGCGAACTCGTGCTCGTGTCTCTAAATACGTTCCCGATCTACTGTAGCGGAGTCTCCCGTAGCTCCGTGGGGCGACAAATTTGGTGCTCTGGTCGCGTCGGTTTATTTTAATGATGATGATTGCTAGCGGGCGGCTGACCGGGTGAACCTGTCAGCTGGTGCTGCCCGGTCGGTCGGTCGGTCGGTCGGTCGGTCGGTGGTGACCACGGCGCAGGGTGCGCAGGAGCAAAGAAATATGAAAATTATTAATCTCCCGGCCGTTAAGTGAGTTGTGGTGATGGCGGCGGTAGCGGTGGCGGCATATCGGTCTTTGTGGTCTCGTGTACCCCGGCGATGCTGAAGCTGTGAAGTGATGGGACGCACAGTGGGTGCAAGGTGCAGCGCCGCTCAAATGAATGCCAGACACACGCGAGACTCGACGTTTCGACCGCAAAAACCGCACAACCGTGGCGATCGTCATTTGATGTAGTAGTGGACGATGAGCAAAGCCGCTTGGCCACGATAGCAACTTTACGTTAAGAATTGTTGGAAAAGATTGAAATAGAGTTGCTTTTGTGACCAAGCATGGTTAGAATGACAGTAACTTTCTTTCAGCTCCATGTTGCTCTTATCCAGGTCTCTTGTAAATTTGTTTCAACGATCTGTCAAAATACATGGCGTACAAGTCTATATAGAGTCTAGACTTTGGATATGTGTTTAAGAATTGCAAAGAAAGTTGCTATCGTGGCCGTGCAGCTTAACAACACATTTTCGCGATTCCTCTTTTGAATCTTACCACTCCAAAAAGGATAGAAAGATCGAGGATTCACATCTAAGCTAAACGGCCTTCATTGGCCACCCTTGCCACGCTCTAGCGTTAGCGGATTGAAAGTAAAGCAGAACACAGAAGCGCGCGCGCGCCCGTCGAACAGCTGGCCGCGGCCGCAGTTCATCGTTCATAAAACCACCGATCGCGGTATGTTGAACGTGTGCTCGGCAAACGGAAATGTTTATGATAAACGGAGCACGATAAAATGCGTGTGCCCCAGCGCGTGTGTGTGTGTGCGCTCGGAATGCGTAACCATACCGCGTGCCGCGACGACGCTTGTTACCATTTATAGAACGCACGTCAGTGACGTCGGTTCAGCAGACCCCAGTTACTGTCCACAGAGATCGCAGGGTTCCCCCGCGCGAAGTGGTGTGGTAGGGCAAGTAGAGCGGGAAAGGTAGGTTACGTTTACGCTGGTCATGTTTACACATTTCTCTGCTAGCCGCCTGGCGATGATCTGTTAGAGCTTGCGCGCCGGAGGTGCGCGAGAGTTTGTTTGTTTTGCTTTTGTTGAAGATGTAGCGGCACCACAATTTTGACAACAGCCTTCCGTTTCCGTGCGGCGGTATTGGTTTTTTGGCGAAGGGATCTACTGCAGCTGAACCATTTCATTGCCACATCATACATATATTGCACAATATGGAGATCCATCTTGCAGGGGAAAACGATCATCAGATCAGTTTGACTTAAAGCGATCCATAACACCGAATTTGCCGGTCAATGACATCATCATCATCATGTACGTCATCACGGGCCGTCAGATAAGTGAAGGCGAATAACAAATTCGCGTTTTTTTTTTTGGCCGAATATCAATAATGATGAAAGTGAAAGGAATGTATTTCCATCCTTCTGTCTCTCCCAATTGGGACCACTTCAACACCAAAATCAGCAACGCTTATCAAGGTCCTGCTGAACGCCGTGCGCGCGGTCCCCAAATCGAGTGGCGTCTATTTTCGTGGATGGCCACCCTTTGGCCACGGTGGCCATATTCGCTTATGATCTATGCGGCGGCTCCACTCCACCCCCCGGTCTGCCTTCTGCTTACGGATTATGAGCAACGGGAATGGGTGCGATTGAGAGGAGGTTTTTAGCATAAATCTAAATCACCCACGGCCCTTCCCCCGAGTAAATGGTGGTCTAGCGGAAAATTCATGGTCTATCGGAGTAATCCGCTTCTCTGGCGAGGGCCAGGGGAGGCTTTTTTATCCGGTCAGCTCCCCAGGAGAGGTATTTTTGGGGGGCCAATAGCAATGGTCGGATGGTTTAGCCTTAAGGACCATCATTAATACGCTATAGCCGACCGGAAGCAACGGTCCAACGGGGGGTTCCATTTGGGGTTTGGGGTGTGCGTTACGTAGCGTGCGTCCGGGTCCTTCGATAAGGTTCAACGGCTTTCTTTCGATACGGACTTCGAACAGGATTACCGTGTCTCACGGAAGCGGGACCATGCGGTATAACTTCAACTGCTCTCCATTGTGTCAGTATATCGTGTAGCTCATTGAGTATCTTGCTAGGCCATACTTCTTGGGTATACCTCGTTCATTAATAATAAACGATGCTAATGGATTATGGAGCATTTTGGCAAGATAGCCAGTATATCTTCATCTGCGCAGAAGTACGCAATGTTTGTTAAGCTAATTTTGCAAGCTCCTTATGCTTCGAATAAGTAATTCAGCATCTCAGCAAATGATACCTGAACATTACAAAACGGGCGCTTTATACCCTCTTCCAAGCACTACACATACGACCGTACCGTATCAGCCTGTATGGGCTAATCTTATCGATGTTTTGATAAATTAAAACAACGCGAGCAATGATTGGCATCATTCAGTCGTTTCAATTTCGGCTACAGACATCGCTACGACGTACCGGCGGCTGCGGTTCGTGAACTTTGGACTGGCGCTGGCCGATAAACGACGCCTAACCGCGACCGACCCGGCAGATAAAGGGTATGCAATGCGGAATTGCTAATCAGCGGGCCGCCCTTTCTTATCTTCTTCTGCACTTCTGGATTGTGTGTGTTTCGCCGTGTACTTCCGAAATCTGTTGTGATTCGCCACGAAAAGTGTGAGGAGTTTGACGCGAATTCGGTTCAGTTCGGTTCGAATCAACGTTCAGTGATACCATTGAGAAGATCTGTTAATTCAATATAAATTTTGCTACTAGCATCAAGTGAAGAAAATATAGGCGATCGTGAAATGATGTTGGCAGTTGCTTGAACCAGAGCCATGCGTAAAGTGTGCGCATTCTGGAGCGTCCGTTGCTGCAGAGTGCTTTTTGGAAAAGTGTTTTCAGGTGTTCAAAAGTGTGCTGTAATTTGTTAACAGGAAAAAAAAAAACGCGCAACGCGACACACTGACCGTGATGCTGTACGAACTGAGCAGACCCACAACCATGGCGTTCGATGGTTACTCGCGCGAGATGCGCGAACGAATCGAGGATGATATTTTATCCGGTAAGCAATCTCATGATATAGTGCTTAAGATGAGTTTAGACCGTTACTCAAATAGTCCCTGAAACATTGTTTTAGCAGCTAATCAGCACGTTTCAGACCCACCCCTACCGGTATCACTCAACAAAGTAAAACCAAACTTCTTCAACACGATCTGAAAACTTCATTTTGCAACAATGGAAGTAGGCCATTTTAAATCTGCATAAATCAATTGCCTCATAAATAAAGTCATTGCACTAATGGACGATCCGGGCTCGTCCAGTATACTCCAGGGGAGCGAGAGATCAGAAGTAACACCACGGCCAAACAGCATCTTGCGAGCCATTTAAACGCAATTGCTTCCCTTCAACTCTCTCTCTCTGTCTGACTGTGTGTGTGTCAGTGTATTAACAGGAGAGAAACTTGATTATGTCACGAGGAGCCGCCTTGGTCGCGAAAGTTGATAACAAAAGGCACACAGGCACAGTAACCGTTCCTGGCCCGCGTACTCTGTCTTTCTCTTCCATTCGTCCCCAAAAACCTCACCGCTTAAGTGAAGCAACATAGCAAATGCAGCGAGTGCACCGTAGAGCATCAAGCGAACCTTTACTAGCTATAGTTAGTGTTCGGCAAGTGCTCTCTTAGGATCACCTTTAGCGGCACTGATTCAATTTGCAGTGGCTGCGATGCTGGAATAAAAGAAAAGATGGTGTAGCTCCTAGCAGCCAGCAAACGACGCACGAACGGTCTGATGATGATGATGCTGATGATGCAACACCATCGCTTCAGCCGGATCCGGATGCGCGGCATTATTGGCAAATGGTGTCTCCGGGTTTCGCGCCAGCGACCAGCACCCCAGACACAATGTCTGACACGCACACAGACGCGCACACAGCCGACACGATTCGCGCGTTGGCACTCATTTGCATAGATAAGACTAATTAGCTGCCGGTTGCTGATTATGATGGATGGATGGATGGAATGAAGGGGATGCAGTGAGAACGTGCAAACGGCGACTGGTGGCTCCTCCAGCATGCTCGCGTATATGCTCGTATGTAAAGTGTCGCAACACAAGTTGCTAATTTTCCATTCCCTGATAAAAAAAAAACGCCGCACCGGCTCAGTGCTGGCCTCCGATGTGTTGCAAGAAGCGGGCTATTATTGTGGAGTTCCCCAAGCCGACGGGTCGAGAAGTGGAGGATGTCGACGTAATGTCCTAAATGCATATTATTATGCTGACGCGCGTAATTTCGCGTCTGCTGCCATTACTTTTAAAACAACGAGACAGCAGCAGCAGCAGCAGCAACAACAGCAGCAGTTTGGTGGAGGTTAAAGAAAATCAAAAGTTCAGATTATTATGAAACAACAACCGCTTCAACCATCAACGCCATCGTTCTCCTATGTTGGTTGGAGGAGCGTACCGGCACAAGATCCTGGGTGGGGACTCATTAAGCTGCCAAGCGAGCGAGTACCGGCGCGAACAAACCGGTGTCGGGTTGTTATGGTTTGTTTGTCTTTCATCACAATGCTCACCGTTACTTTCCCGCAGCCACCGCAAGATATGGATGCGTGGAAGGAGGAGGAGGAGCGAGAAGATGGTAGCGAGAATTTGTAATTAAGAATATGGCCGCAAATATGGGTGTTGGGTTTTGTGACTCCAGGACATGTGGTGAAATGAGTTGCCAGGACCAGGGCATCCGAAGGCATCCTCCTCCTGCCAAATGCTGATCTGGCGCGTACGGAAAAGGGGGAGCCATTGCCACCGATACATTGTTGAAGCTGAGCGCACCGCAAGAAGCCATTAACTCGTTTCGCCGAAAAACCCCCTGGCGGATCCTCGCATTCATTAGCTAAATGAGCGGCAGCGGAAAGCAAATAATGATCCCAGTAACCACATTTTTCGCTCGTCGTACCCGTAAATCAAGATCCACAACAACAATGAGCACCGGTTTGGTCCTGTTGTTTGGTCCAAAGAGAACGTTCTTCGTAATATCGTTCCTTAATAGCGTCATAGTTAGTGACGAATCGTCGTTCCTACTACTACTACAACCGGCACTCGAAGTGCACTATTATTATTTCGCATACAGCAACAAGTATCTTCTTCTGTATCTCCATAGCGCGTCAGAGTCGTCAGACCCTTTTAGGGGTAGCCGTAACCGACAGCAAGGGAAAGACAGTTCTCAGCTGAGCATCGGCTGATGGTATTGATCGGTTCTCTGGGGTCGAGTGGCGAGCGGACAGAAAACTGTGAATGAAACCTATCAACGTCACGCTCTGACCCTGGCCTACAGAAACACCGACGTGCTGTGATGGTCGCGGTGTATACCTGGAGAGAACGAGCGTGACGTAGCCGCGTTGCCGTGCGGTGGAGCAGTTCAAGGCGATTTGGCCGTCCCCCCCGCTGTGCAGGTCGTTTGTTTATCCTTTCGTTTAAAACCGGAACACTCTGGCCACAGGCCGTAGGAGCCGTAGCACTTCCACCACGAAACGGCCAAACACACACACACCAGACCAACGAGGTAGTGTCCCCGGTACTCGGTGCTCACAGCACGTGTTTTGGGGTTTTTGAGGCTTTTTTTGCATTCCGTCTCTCCGCTCGCCCTTCACCCGGTGTGGAGGCCCTTCGCTTCGCTGCTAGGCGCTTCCCCTACTACACACACACACACACACACACACACGGACACACACAAGACCACAACTATCGAGGAGGCGAGCTGGTGTTTTGGTTACGGCGTGGCGTAGGTTGACTCCCGATCTAGCAACCGACTGGCGGTGCGCTTCGCCTACTGCGCAAGCGAACTTGTTGCGACAACGATTCGGAACAACCGACCGACCGACCGACCGACCGACCGATCGAACGACGCTGCCACAGTCTCCTCGTGTTGGAGCCACCAGCAGACCAGCAGGGTCGGCCAGACTGTGCCACGCCGCGTGTATGTGCAACAGATCTTTTTTACTTTCCGTTGGCCCTCGGCACTCCAACCGACCGACCGACCGGCACCCTTCACTCGAAGGGCGCCGCTCGGCATTTCGGTTTCGGCATTGACGGCGAATACTTTCCTCGTTGTGCCGGGTTCAGTTGGTGTCGGATTGCCTTTCGGTGCGGTGCGGTATAGTTTGGCTTTGTGGCCAGCCTCCTCCTCCTCCTCAGCCGGAAGTCTCGTGTGCCAAACGGTATCAGTATCGTACCGTCGGTCTACGGGTGACGAGGTAGTTGCAATTTCATCCGCTCTACATTCAAAGTCCAAACGGATTGTCGAGTCGAAGTCGAAGGCCCTGCCACACATAGTAGGGCTCCAAGTAGCTCAGTTCGTGACAAAGTGGCAAAGTAGTGTAATAGTGCTGGAACACCTCTGTCGCCACACATTCCAGCGACACTTCGTGGTGTTAAAGTGTGCATCACGTGCAATTGTCAGCTGCCTGCAGTCGTCGAGTCTTTAACTGTCACCTGCTGCACCACCCCAGTCTAGTACGTCCAGCAAAACAGACCAGCAAACTCCAGTCCGGACAGTTGCAAGTCACTAGCTGCTAGGGCGGCTCTCGGAAGTCATCACAGACTACCGACCAGACCGGACAAGCTGTGCACTATAACGACTCCAACTAGGCGAGCCTGCTAGTGCTCCTGCTCCTGCTGCCGCCGTCGTCGCTCTACCTCGGGCTGCCCTTCAGCGGGAGACAGCATTTTTCTTGATTGCTTCATTCCATGCTAAGTGGGTATTTATAGCCAACGTTTACTCTCGTGTGTCCATCGCAAAAGAACCGCGTGCGCGTTCCGTTGACGCTTGTGAAGCGGCAATTGGACGACGACTCCTCTGCTGCGGATGCAAATGAACCGTCGATGATGGTGACGCCTGACGTCGGGTGCCGTCATAACGATGGATTCGTTAGGAACTTCCTTATCTACTCGGTGCAGATTCCGCCGGGTAGACGCATTGTACGCGCGCGCATTTCAGGCGCTCGAAATCATTCAATAAAACTGTTTAGTTCAATAGTTTAAACTAAGGGTCATCCCTTAGTACGGATAATGGATAGGAATAGGATAGCATTGGCAGTGGAGACCACGATTCCTACCGGAAGGGTGTGCAGTTCGTGCAGTGCCAAGTATCGTGACAATTGGCATCGGGCAATTGGCGACCTGTTTGATACGTGAAAAGTGAATAATTGCCCGAGGTTGGTCGAGTTGCCTGAGGTGTTGTTGTTAACAGCTTCGTGCTGATGGGACAATTATAGGGCGATGAATAGCAATTACAGTGCCATCGTTCAACAAGTGGAGCGACATGTTGATCCTATCGAAACTTGAATCGCCTTGAATCGATCATGCCAATCATGCCCTCTGAGTGCCAGATGACTATTCGGAAACATAAGACGTAATCCTCATCAATCCAATCGAAAATACTGTAGCGTCTGTGAAAATGACCTTCCAATCCCTTAATGTACTTTTACTTAATCTGCACGTGCTGTTTGTTGTGGTTAGTGACAAAAGTGAAACAAAAGCATTTCACACGGAAGAGAAATTTATTGAATGTTTAGTTAATTAAACATTCTACAACACGGATGAGCAGAAGCGCTTATCCAGAGCATCCACCCCAGCTTCCACAGACACAGGGACAGGAAGAGCTGTACAAATTAAATTACACAAACGAACCAAAGCAATGTTGAGAGAAAATGGTTGATGTGAAAGTGGCGGGTGAAATGAAGTGGATTGTAAAGTGGATTCTAGAGGGAGGCAATCAGCCCTTCCGTCGACGCAAACCAATCCTTTGTCTAATGGCCACCGTAATCACGGGCACATACATGTGGGCACCAGCCTGTGTGTGTGTGCGCGTGTGTGTATGTTGTGTGGTTTTGATACATATTAACGAAAGGATTGCATTTGCTTTCCAGGGAATTCGTGGTCTACAACGACAGCCATCTTTGTGCGAATAAATCATGAAAACGGTAGTGCCACCATCGGGCTGTTGAGGTATATTCTACCAGCAGCAGCAGCAGCAGTAGCAAGGGATAGATCCCTGAAAACATCCTCTTCAAAACTAAACTAAAGTGTTTACCTTGTTGGTGGTGTGTGTGTGTGTGTGTCTGTGTGTCTGTGTGTTCTGCTTCACGTGCGATGCGACATCGCGCCCGGTGTGCTGACGACAGTTCTGTGCTATTTATATGCGTTTTAATCACACTCCACGGAACTTGCTAAACGAGACGACCCTAGAGACCCGTGTATAGCCCGTGGCCCAAAAGTCCACGCCGGTGCCCAAGTTTGCCTCTTGCACTCCAGCAAACAGTCCGAAGGCGTAAATTTGAAAAACACCATGACGATGGATATGATGGAAGTGGACCCGAATGGCGACGACGACGAAGACAAGATGGAAGATATTATTGCAGGTTAATAACATCTTTTTTCTTACAAAGGAAAACGGTATCTTTTCCCTTTCCGGTCCTGGTTAGTGACCCAGTCCAGTCCTGTCCAGTGCCGGTGAAACGGAATCATCCTCAAAAACAAACGGAGAAAGGATCTTGGGCGACTAATTGTCTGATTTGAATACGCGACATTTTCAGCAAACACTAATCAATTTATTGTCACCTATAGTGCACATTATTGCTACCGCAAACCGGCGTGTGCCCGGTGCGCGAAAAATCACTTATAAACTCTCCCCCGAACTAATGCGCGACATTTAACCGAATCGATAAAACTTAATTTGCATAATGTCTTGACGTAGACCCCAAGATGCTCTACTCCATTGGCAACGGTTTACGTCGCTTGGCGCGCGCGACAGCTTGACGGAGGAGGCCACAGTGGCCACAGAGTGAGCGAGCGAGCCAGCGAGCGAGCAATATATTATTTCGGGAGTCCAATTTACATCTAATTATGCGACCAATTTGCCATTGCGCGCGTAGAAAGCAAAAGGCAATTACCGACCATTTTGCTTCGAGCTCTCGCTGTTACTGTCGAATATTTTCGTTTGTCATTTATGGAGGCCCTACAGTATCGTTGACCGGAGGCGTTGGTCCCGGTGGTTATTCAATCATACACCAAGGACGAAACATTGCCGCGCGAAATGTTTACGTAGATAACATTTCTTAAGTCGTGGTTCCGCGAATTGCCATTCAGCACAGAAAGCACGGACGAAGCGTACCAAGCGGAGCATTAATTTAAAAAAAAATGATAGTAGACTCTCCTATCTGGAAGACTACAGTAAATGTAATAGCTGAAAAAACCTTTTCCGATAACATGATTTCTTTACTTGATGGAAAATTCTTTGTTTTTTTTACATATGACTCAACAACAAATCTTAAGCTGGTATGTTCAACTTGGTTTATCGTGAAGAAAAATGAATTTATTGTCAAGGAATAGTTCCATCCCTTTCTTAGAATTTACAGTTTGTAGTCCTGAAGGTGAAAGAATAAATGGAGTCCTTTTCTACGTACTTAAATTTAAATTAAAAAAAAAAACCCTTGAAAGGTTTTACAGCTATTCACTGTGTGCTATAAGTTAGCAACTTGTTGCACAGACCCCATGCTTCTATATTAACATACGTAGCATGAATATAAGAGGTACATTCATATCTGAAATAAACGGTTTAGAAATGTCCTTCCATCCTCCTATCCTATGAAAACCTACTATCTGCTTGTGCTAAGCACCACTTCGCGGAGATGACGAAAAAAATTCGCGAATAATCAGGCTGCAAAGTACACAACAAAAAAGAAGAAACAGTACACAACAATACAAGCTACGGAAGAAAAGAGAAAATCAACATGTGAATCTACATATTTTTAATATTCTTTTTAAGATCCATCCTCGCATTAATCTAGCGCAGGTGTGCATGAATAATGCAAAAATGTTTACTGCTGGTACTCGCTCTGACTGCTTGTTATTAAAAGCTCGTAGAAAGCAACGATGAACTCCCGCTTGTACTAGTTCATTAGGAGCATTTCACCCGCCGGGGGCTGATAAGCTTACAGCTTCTGCTTGCAAATTGCGAAGCATCTTCATCTTATTGCAAAGCAAATGGCAAAGAAAGCGGGATAGCTAAAATGAAATCAAATAACAAAACCAGCTTCTTTTCAACAATGGCAATGTCTGCACTGTTATTCATAAATTTTTCGAAAAGACCTTCTGCTGCAACAAATTTCAAAATATTCAACCTATTCTTGAATATTGTTTTTCATGTTATATCTAATCGCTCCGAGAATGTTATGCCCGTACGGCGTAGAGCCCTTAAAGAGATTCGCTTGGTTATTATTGCTACTTTGCGTACTTGAATTCCAACATATTATTAAAACCTCACGTAAGCACGCCAACCTCATCCCGCCGCGCGCGGTATAGGAAGGCAAAGATATGCTGTAATAAATGCAAATTCCATAGAGGATAAAAACAGAATGCTGAAACCGTCTATCTGGCCGCTTCTAGTTACTCTTTGCGCGGAACCCATTCACTGCGACACTTGATACGCTTCAGGCACATTCGAGACGAGCGTGCGGATGTAGCGGATGGCTTTTGACAGTCACGAAGTCGAATCAAGTCAGTCAACTTGCAAACAGTTCACATGCTTATCCGTCAGCCTGCACGAAGCAGGTCTCTGTTTGTTATAAGCTACCTGATCGTGATAATGCGAACGGTGTTGTGTGGAAACCGTTCCGTGCACGGAGTTGCTATTATTGAAACAACCATCCAAGTCGATTGGTGTTTGCTGAATTCTTAAGTTATTATTCTATTCTCAAAGGTTAAAATGAAAACCCGGTACACTGTGTAAATATACGTAGATGAACAGCGGTCTACATGTTGTTACACTAAATTCTCTGTATGATTAACTGTGGGGACTGGCATCTAAATGCTTGGAGGCGGTATGATGAGGATGTCGCTAGTTAAACGACAAGTGTACGACATAACGTTGTGTCGGTAACATACAAGTTACTTCAAGGTACCCTACCTCGTTACATTTCACCTCTTTACGCGAGTAAAGCAGTCAACTGAAGCATAGCGAGTCCTTTCGACAATTTTGTTGCCGTTTGCTAAAGTACCCTTCGCATCTCTCGCTAGTACCCTTTTGGCGATTTGGATTCATTTTTCATTCGCCGAGCGCGTTTCGGACGCGACGAAACTTGGAAGCTGTTGAAGTTTTCCCTGCTTATACCTTCACTGTACCGCACCAACTTGAACGGAATAAATTATCATGCAATTGTTTTGCCCGGTTTCTCTTTCTATTTGCCATACAGAAAACAAAGACCAAAAGGACAAATAGCAGCATAATGGATGGCATGTTTTTATGTTTATTAAGTGAAAAAGGAACATGATAAATAAACATACCGTATTCTACAAAACAATATTCGATGCCGTATTCCGTTATACTTCAAATATCCCAAAGCAGACACTTCTCTAGCCACTCTAGCCCTAATTAACCTTCAATCTTTCGACAAATGAGCAATCCGATCGAAATTACGACGCCAACTTTTTACGATGTGCATCGCAAAAACGAGGTTTGATTAGACGAAGATCCCCAATTAATGCCCCAGGTCGCCCAGTATGGGATCAGTCGAAACCTCTACCAACCAACCTCAACTGTTCCATCATCACCCAGCCTGATTGCAATCATATAAATCATTCAAAAGTCAGCCACATTTTCCACCACATTTCTCGTTTCGCTTTACGATGCTACCACTCTCGCCACCGAGCGGATGAGCATAAGCCAAAAAAAACAAAAATACGAAAAACAGACAAGTACCGGGGTTGATTCTGGGGAAATCGTTAAACTTGATTCGCTTGCTACCAGTGCACCAGCTGAAGGGGTAGGCGGGGTAGGGCGGCTATCCGGAAGGGAAATTTGAGAAAAAGATCAACCAAGACAGGCCCGCGTCATCCACGCTGTGTGCTAGAGAGAAAGAGAGAGAGACTTTTGTTCTGGGCATAAACTCACGAGGAAGCGCTCTATGCAGTGCGAACTTTGCTCTTGTCTGATATTCATTCTGTTGGCAGATACTTCCGCAAACTTTGCTTGTTGACACCAGTACGATATACTTTGAACAAATTTCTCAAAGTTTCGAGAAAAATCGTCAAACTTTGCGCATCTGCTTAAAACCATTATGGAACTATAGCTAAACCGTGGGGAAAAAACGCACAATGGCAAACCAAACTTTGTTTTACTTCAAAAGTCAGTGTCTAGAAGTCAGCAAAAAAGGGCAAAAGATATTTTAATTCAATTTTCTATGTACACCATACGGTATCTTAAGATTACTTGTCAATAAATCGGTTTTCTCAACACCGTAAATTCGATACGTGCACCAAAAGCACCTGAGGCAACGACTTCACAAAGCGCCGATTCTAATTTTGAATGAAATTTCCCAATCAATGCAATCAACCGTTTGGCACCGGAAATGGCATTAGAAGCATTGAATCGAACCGTGGAACCGAGGAACAATCCAAATGAAAGCAAACGTAAGAATACGAAATTGATTCCGACGGATATTTGTCATTAAATCCTGCTCCTGATGACGGTCGGCACTAAGCTATGGCGCAATCGAACGTCACGGGCCTTAGAGCGGTGATTGTCGTGAAGTTGCAATATATTGCTCTCCATCTCTCTCTCTCTATCTCTCTCTGTCGTGGATGGTTCGCCTCTTCCTGTGCCAAGTCCATTTAAGGGCGGCCCACCGTTGTCATTTCCACTTCAGTGAGGACCGCGATGGCCCCAATCTCATCTCGTGTGGATCGAGCCCCGGCTGGCCGGCTGGCCGACGCATGGAAGAAGGTACTCTGAAGGCGATGACAGCTTCTGATTGACCACCTACACACGGAGAACGTGTGTCCGAGCGCCGGAATGCCGGAACGTCGTGATTCGGGCAAGGAAATCGAAGTAATTTCGTCATTTCACATCGCATAAATCTCGATTTCCTCCGACGCTTGATGACTTATTCTGCAAAGGGTGTGTCGAGCAGGCGGGCTTGTGGGCGAGTGGGTGGATGGGTGGGTGGGTGAAGAGGTGGACAGAAAGGAAATGGAAAGTGTTTACTGCAATACAGCTGACTGTTACTTTTTTTTCTCTCCCTCTTCTCGCTCGTTTCGCTACTTACGGCTACTTGGCTTCTCTCTCTCTCTCGGCCACAGAAAACTCTCACCTCGATGACCTCTACACACGTTATCGGCAACGACTGCGAAGATCGCTCTTTATCACCGGCCTGGGAATATCCATCCTTTCGTGCATCGTCTCCATCGTCTTGTGTGCACTCCACGAAGCGGTAAGCGCGGTCCCATTTACACATTCACATGTCTGTCCATGATGTGGCTGTGTCGATGTTTCGATGTTTGTTGCGTTCCCGTTGATGTGCTCCTTTGCTGCAGTATTTCACTCCTTAACCGTAACCAACCGCCGGCTACAGTACTTACTATCGAGGTTTTAATGGCTTTTAGTTAGTATACACTCTGTCTTGGTCCTGGCAAATTTCCTTTTTGCGCAACCTTTTCCTTCCTTTTTCTTTTTTCCCGTATCGGTTGTCCATTTACAATTCCCGGGATCTGTTCTATCAATGGCTGACTCTTTCTATATCTCTTTCTCTCTTTCTCTCTCCCTCTCTCTCTCTTCACTGTTCACTGTCTCTATCTCTATTCGATTTATAAATACTATTCCCTTTACATCTTCCCTACCCCAATGTCCTACGCGCGTGCATGTACTGTGTGTGTATTCTTGTGTGTACTTGGTGTCCCTTGTGTAATATGTAACTGTAACCTCACACAAGCAAACGTCTACAATAACAGGCCGATGTCACAAACTCACAAACGGCAAACCATAAAAAACATAAACACACAAAACCCTGGAAGAGAAAAATCGAAATCCAAATTGAAAACAGTTGATTTATAGATTCTGGCCGATCTAGCGCTGCTCGGTGGTGCATCGGCGGTACTATGTGGAATCCTGGTGGCCCTGCAGTTTCCTGCGGTGATGAACTCACCGCTGGCCGCGCTGTCGTTCGCCATTCTAACGACCGGCACCATCGGGGCTATATCAACGTTCGTCGGTGCTCAGCTTGCCCCGTTGCCGCTTTTTGCACTGATTTTGGTAAGTGTTTCTACAGAGTCTTAAGGTAGCCAGAATATGGACGTTTCATCTTTCATTAACAGTTAAGTGCCGCTGGTTTAAGCTATGTTTTTATTGCAACTAAATACAATATAGCATTACAAATGCTTGTGTTTTTAGCAAACTGATCATCCGTTATGTCCACATATGGGATGAAAATGTTTTTGTAATCATAAATAAATTACGGTTAAGTGAAAGAGACTAAACACCGAACTTTTAATTCATTAAACATCGACTAGTTTCATAGCACTACACACTAAAATGTGTGCCAACCTTAAAGCAAACTCTTACGATCATATAACAGCCTTATAATACCTTAAAACTATTCCATCTGATTATCAGACCAATATCTGTGAATGTCAAATATCGGAAAAGAAACTAATAGTTGGAAAACTTTCTTTCCGTTGCTAGGAACAGTAAAATGACATAGAAGACACATAAAACGATAAGAATGTGCAAGGAAAAACGAGCCAAATACCGCTTCTCAATGACACTCTCACATTCTGGAACTGTAGATAATCTTTGTAAACGCTAGAATGATGCAGAATCAGCTTCAGATAATCTGAATAGACGCAAGGACAAATAATAGATGAATAAGTCCCGGATACAGCTTGGATAAATATGTCGCGACTTTTACAACAAAAAAAGGTTATAATACAATAGCCGTGGCCACACGGGGCGAAAACCCTAGCGCAAACGAAAAAATTAATGCCAAAACGGTTTCGCTTAACCCTTACACGCTGTCAAACTTTTATACGTCCGCGGACTTTTTCGCTGAACCCTTGACGCTATCGAACGCTTTATTTACGAAAATGTAGGTTCTTTTCGTATTGTTTTTGCATTTTTAATATAAATATAACAGCAACAGCAACAAAATCGTTAAAAACTGCAAAATTTATTCGGAAATCAACTTCAGCGGCCAAAACACAGATGAAAACAATACGTTTGACATTTCGGCATAAATTTTAGGGTTTTTACCCCTGCCACACGAAGCGAAAACATTTTGGCATTAATGTGCAAATTTGCGCGCAAATTTTCGCCCCGTGTGGCCACGGCTAATGAAATAATTGCACTGCACGCATACACGAACGTAATACAATACACTGTCATTTTGACAGATCATAGTGCTAATTATTGATGATAAGTTTTTTCATCAGCGTTTTTTTAAATACTTAAAATGCTAATAATGAAAACAAACGAGAACTAATCTTGTTTCTTCCCATTACCATATCCAAGAAATGTTTTGGAAAATTTATCGGATAAACATTGTATGGCACAAACGTCAGCGTCTGGAAAAGACTGTTGCAATTGCCCGTCGTTTTGTGCTCAATTAACAAGCTCATGCCAAAGATACGGATGTTGGAAGATTTCCATATTCAAAGGCCAAACCAACCAACCACCGGCGACTGTCCAATGTCATTCGCATGCAACCATTTATCGGTTGGCACAATGGGTTGGTAAGTGATACGCGGGCTCCTATGTTTGGCTTTAGCGCCTCATCATCATCAACCAGTAACCGGCCCAACCCTAACACGGTGTTAATTGGGCGGCCTCAAAGGACCGTTGTCTAGCGTCGGTTGGTTGTTTGGTGACTGGTAATTAATTAGCTCACTCGTGAGTCCCATATCGAGCCCGTTGGCTTCCGTCAGCAACAAGCATCTGGACTAACGAGCCAAACGCTCATCGTTCGCCTCGTGCTCACGGCAATGGTCTGCAATTTGGGAAACGGTGATGGGTAGATAACAATCATTAGTCGAATGGAATGAAATCGCTTTTACATAACATCCGTTCCGTTCTGCTCTTCTCTCCTCATCGCGACACGACGTATCCTAACGCAAATTCGGTTTTTGGTCTGGATTGGTCTTGGTTTCGGTTGGATGGCCAGGGTGTGCATACGATGCTACCGATCTCGTGGCCAGTGTCGGTGGTGCTGGCCGTGCTGCTCTGCATCATGCACATCGGATACCGGTTGCTGTCGCAGGATGCCGCCTACGTGCCTACCTTCTTTCCCCAGCTGCTGGCCGAGACCGTCTTTCTGGCGTCGGCCTCCATCTCCAGCCTGTACTATCGGATTATGTCGGATGCCGCTCACATCGATGCCGTCGACGGGACGCGTACCGGGATCGAGCAGCGAGTAAAGCTCGAGTGCGAGCGGGAGCAGCAGGAGCAGCTCCTGCTGAGCGTCATACCGGCCTACATTGCGGCGGAGGTGAAGCGCAGCATCATGCTGAAGATGGCCGATGCCTGTCAGCGGGCGGGCGGCCAAAGCCAGACCCGCTTCCACGAGATGCACGTGCAGCGGCACAACAACGTTTCCATCCTGTACGCGGACATCGTCAACTTTACGCCACTGTCCGAGCAGCTGACAGCGTCGGATCTGGTGAAGACACTAAACGAATTATTCGGACGATTTGATCAGATCGCACAAGTGAGTATGCTGGGGCCTAGAGTTGAGCTAGCGTGTGGAGATGGACTCCTTGTTAAAGGAACGCGTTCCGTATCACGTTCGACCGGAGAGATATAAAAGCTTAAAACAATTAAAGTGAAGCAAGTGGCTTCAGTGAACCACAGAGGATACGTCATCGATATCGACTGTTGTTCACTTCGTTCGTTATTCTAATACTCTAAGATGATGTCTCAATACCCCGTCCCCGTCCGTACAATCAATGTTAATCCCATAATTAATTCCCTGCCGTGGCACTCTCGCACACACGCACTGACGTCTTGTTCGTAATTCCAGGAAAATCAATGTCTGCGAATAAAAATTCTCGGCGACTGTTATTACTGCGTTTCCGGGCTGCCCGTTTCACGACCGCACCACGCCGCGAACTGCGTCAATATGGGGCTGCAGATGATTGATGCCATAAGGTGAGTGTATTTGAATTTATTGTTCCCATTTTTATGTGCCACCCATGAGCCACGAGCCACGAGCCGATGGCGGAGTAATGCGAGCTATTCATTAGCTCCGGTCCTTTTAATCGAGACCGGCGAGTATCGCAATAATCTCACTTCCGACGGCGAACCGTAAGCGTAAAGGTGCATGGCCACGTTAGACACTTTCATTGACTGACTTTTGGAGACATTCGAAACTTAATATCAGACCACCGGCCGCGGAAGCAATGGGGTTTTGCAATAGAAAAAAAATGTTGGCCCAATTTTCATTCGTTTTCTTTATTATATCTTCAAAACTAACAATCCGATCGACCTGGAAATTTAATGGTATTATATGGTAATAAAATATGAATTTGGAAAATATGGTATTTTTTTAGTAAATAAACACAAAAAGTTTTAGTAGATAAATATACATTTAAATTCATAAAAAATATAAAAGAGAACGAAAAATGTACTATGTAAAAACGTTTACGTAGTCGGTTCGAGGACTATTTGGTCAATACTATATTTTCCTCTAATACTAGTCATAACATAGCCATTCCGTAGGAAGGTTCGGGTGACACATGTGGTACATTATCTTTCTATATCTTTTTTACACACAAATACTCCACATACAGCACATTTTTTATCGTCATATTTTCTCACATCTAAGTCAATTTTGGCGCCCAAATTCGTTCGTTGGAGTTGGATTTCGAACCAACATGCCACTCTTTGTACTTTACTGAACCCATATAATAACACATATAGCCAAATAATTCAATATACTTTGATTGTAAAAGCAAAACATTACAAATTCAATCGTTTACATAGCCATGTTCATGGAAAATGCTCTATAGACCAAATGGTCCACGACCCCAATTAACGTAAGTTTTTTTTAACCCAACTGCAGGGTTAAATGTCTAAATAAAACAGTAAGAACTGTGTTTGTTCTTTAGATATGAATAGCTGTGATCTGATAAAGATTTTGGCAACAATTTTAGTTAATATTGAATCTATTAATTTCCGTCTTCGAAAATTATACTTTCACGATGGTATCAAAAGATTTAATCATTTAAGAGTATTAAAGTGCCCTTGTAGGGAGCTTATATAGACAGGAACTTGGGCAGTTCTCGACAGAGAATTTCCAATCGAGCTGGACAAGAGCAACTTGAATCTGGAAGAAAGTTTCTTCAATATTAAACGTGACGGACAACAAGAGCAACCTTATTTCAACAAGTCTATCTGCCAGTTCTTAACGGCAAGTTGCTATCGTGGTCATGCACCCTAAGAACGGGCATTGTGTGTATGTTGGTTTAACTTATTGACACAAAGCCATCATCAGAATGTGTTAAGGCAAGATCCATCGGATCTTAAAGGATGGGGAGCCCGAAAATCGATTGCTCACCGACGACTTACTCCCGGCAGGCAAGGATGGGACTCCACATTTCCATATCTCTTTCTGTCGCCCTCGCACTCTCTCTCTCTCTCTCTCTCTCACTCCCTTACGTCTGACGGTAATAACCCGAGCAAATTGAATTACGGCGAACGCCTGAACCATCAATCCTTCACGAACATCATATTTTCTGCTCTGTTCACCACATCTCACCTCCTCCGATCCCTTCGTTCTCTGCTTCTGTCATCCAGATTCGTCCGTGAGGCGACCGGCTTCAACGTGGATATGCGAATCGGCATCCACACCGGTAACGTTCTGTGCGGTGTGCTGGGGCTCCGCAAGTGGCAGTTCGACGTTTGGAGTGACGACGTGACCCTGGCCAACCATATGGAGAGTGGCGGCGTTGCTGGGTAAGAACATAATCGTTAGCATGTGGTACCATCACCGCACTGGCCACACCACCACCGACTTGCTGGCACATCTTCACATCTTCTGCTTCGTCAGCCCATGACCAAGCATCTCTTTGCGTCCATGTGTGTCAGTATATGTGCGTGTGCGTGTGTGTATTTGGTTGTGGTATTCGCAAAGGGATTCGGCCCACTTCTCTGACTCATTATTAACTTTGTTTTTCTTTCATTCTTTCTCCAAATACAACCGACGACACGCCAGCCGAGTGCATATCACGAAAGCAACGCTCGATTATCTCGGCGACAAGTTCGAGGTGGAGCCCGGTGGAGGCGCCTCCAGGGAGTCCTACCTGGCGGATCATAAAATTGAAACGTACCTCATCGTACCACCAAAGGTAGGAAGTGGTGGGCTTTTATGTAGAAGTTCGTTCGTTCGTATTTTTTTTTTTTTTTCGGTGCGTGTCACCTCGCCAGTGTCGGGGTTTATCTTGGCTAACAACAACACCTGGGGTATTTAATCCCTCGGCAAGTGTTTGTCTAAGGCAAACATCAAAATTACCACCGACCGGCAGATGGTCCGAACCGGATGCAGAATGCTGCATGGGCAGAGAAATTTGATTTTTTTGTTCCTCGGTTTTTTTGGTGTTAAGGCTGGGATAGATTGGGGGATTGGTGGAAGACTTTAACAAACTTCTTCTTCTCTATGTTACACAAAAACCTGCAACATACTACTGCGCGATGTAAAGTCTAAGTTCCACATGAAGTTTGCTATCGCTATTCTTTTCTTTTGCTTAGAGGTTGGTTTAATCAAAAAGACCAAAAAGGCGGCACGCGTTTCCAATCTCTTGTTATTGAAAGTCAAATGTTCTGGCTTTTGTTTCGAGTCAGATCACACGGTGCACATATTCCTTCGAATACAATATCTGGAATCTTTTTCTGGAATATAATATCTGGAATCTGGTTTTGGGAGTGTTGGATTGTTGGATTTTATTGATGCAGGTAGAAAGTGTTGTAGTGTTCCACAAACATACACAGGCGGAGAACTGTAAGAGTTATTAGATAATGACGCAACTCAACTTTAATGATTGATAGTAGAGACATTAAAAGTATTAGCATTATAGGCATTGGGATCTGTAAGCGTGATTTTGTCAACAAAAGCACCTAACAAACCTACTGTATGCATAAATAGGCCGACCAAATTCAAAGGATGTATTTTGATTGAGTATAAAACTTACATAAAAATGTTTTGTTGATTAATGTTCGATAACATGTCCGACTTTGCCCGTGAATACTAATATAGCAAGGGTCTGCAAATATGGATCACATTTGATTCTTTTTGTGACAACATTTGATCTAAATTTGCACAAAAAGGAATATCTATAAAAAAATATTCTGCCGTTGATTCGGTGCAACAAACGTATAGAGAAGATTTATCTTGACTTTGGACAGGCAGTTATGTCCAGAAGGAATGCAATATTTCAATTCCATACGGACATAGGACAATTTATCAGTTGACTGAGATTCTAGCCGAATCAAACTTAAGGTATACCTTAAACTGAGCTTAAGGGGATAGAGTATTGCAAAATTAATTGTACTGTTCCAAGCCACGAGGAAGGAAAATAGTTTTTCCTTGGCCTAGAAAACAATCTTCACGCTCTCCTGGTGCTGCCGACCTATCAACCGATCGTCAAATCGTTTCGATATGATATGCGGAGACTAAGAAGACTATTAGCACATTCTGTACACCGCTATGAACTTTTAAAACTGTGTAGAGCAAGTAGTAGAAAGTACAAGTGACTCATGAAATGTTAACATTCATTGAAAAATTGAAATGAAAATGAAAAAAATCACGAAAGAGAAACTTTTTTGTACCAACTGCATTATTAAGATCTGACATTTATTAAAATGAGTCGCCGTGGAACAAAATTATCCAGAAAGAGAGCAAATCGGATGGTCAAGTTTTTGGAAACGGAATAAAAATAACTTCAAAAGTGCGATCTTGTTAGAACCAAAAAAAAACCTTCAAAGACATAGACGGACATCTGGGATAAACATTTGCTAAATTAAAGTTTGACCAAACCCCACTCTCATTCCTACACCAAAATGGCTCTTCAAAACTTTCAATCTCAACCGGAGCTGGTGTTGCGAAGCCAGTTGAACTCGCTTTGATCGGTATACAAATATTTAAATTAATTTCGGAAACACTCTTCGGCAACAACTCCGGCACTGCGAATAGAGATTTAATTGAGCTTGAACCTCAAGCTCCCCCGCCCAGCCCAGCGTACTGGTACGCTGATTTCGCTGGCGTTTTGTGCCTGCAAGCTGGCTAATTGACGGAAATGAACCGTCAGCTGAATCCGGCCCGGGGCCTCATCTTCAAATTCGAGTTTAGCATTGTTTTCGAAGTTCTTTAACAGAGAGTTTTCTCGTTTCGTGAAAATGTGCCCGCAGGCAAGGTTATGGGCGTAGTGGAGCTGTGGCGCTGTTTCCTGGACCTGGACAGCACCAACCGCAAATGCCCGCTTCTCAATGGCCATAAATTCAGTAATTTTATCATGCTGACTTATATTTATTTGACCTTTCACTTCCCGGGTAATGGACGGCATGGCCAGCAGAAAGCCACAACAGCGGATTTGGGTAAACCATCGGCAGTCGACTCGCACACACCGACCTCAAACCTTGCCACTCCATCGCCAACGGCGGCAGCGGTGGCGACGGCGGCCGCCGTACAGATCAACGAGCCAGAGCAGGAGCCTCTACTTCCGGCGTCCGGTGGTGGCGCAGGAGGAGAACCACCGAAAACACCCAAGTCACCCCGAACACCGAAGACACCCGATGACGTGAGACGCTCGCACGCATCCATCTCGCCCGTCACCATTCCAGAGGAGCAGGAA
Organism: Anopheles darlingi; assembly: GCF_943734745.1. Lineage (NCBI taxonomy): Eukaryota > Metazoa > Arthropoda > Insecta > Diptera > Culicidae > Anopheles > Anopheles darlingi. Next base: position 31,316,329 of record NC_064875.1, on the reverse strand, counting down.
CATCTGCTGCCACCACCATCTCCGGCCAATCATGGTTCCGGTGGTGGCCACGGTCTGATCCCACCACCACCATCGCCCGGCCCCGGTGGCCTCAAACCCATCCAGACAACCAACCAACTGCAGATCAATCCGCCCACCATCAACGAGGAAACGGTGGACAACGATGATGGGCAGGCGGACGAGCTGAGCGATGAGGGCGAATCGAGGAAGAAATCCTGTCTGACGCTTCCCGTCGAACCAATTACCACCAACGGACACCTTCCGGAGCGAGTCGGAAGTCGCAAACTCTCCGTCCAAGGTTAGAAAAAAACCGAACCGAACCGAACCGAAGTGGATTTTCCACGCAAATTCTGTTTGCCTCCCGGTAAATTCCCTCACCTTTTCCACCAGA
>NC_064875.1:31305938-31310938 GCF_943734745.1 Anopheles darlingi | reverse complement strand
TTTTCTTTTCTTCGATACCGCACACAACACAAACAACAACTTCGCCTTCGCCCTCTCGGGTGCAACCTACTGACACATGACACATGGCCGGCGGTGTGGCCGTTAGGATGAGAAACGAACCGAGGAGCACAATGTGGTGGTGCTGGTCGAGTTTGCCATCGCCCTCATGACGGCGTTGGATCAAATCAATCGTGAATCATTCCAACGGTTTCGTCTCAGGATCGGTCTCAATCACGGTCCCGTGATAGCCGGTGTCATCGGTGCCCAGAAGCCACAGTACGACATCTGGAGTAACACGGTGAACGTTGCATCGCGCATGGATTCGTGCGGTGTGATGGGTCGCGTCCAGGTGAGCTCAAACCTTCTTCTTCTCTACTCCTCTTTCACCTTCTACGCGAAGCTTCCCCTTTGTTTTCCGACATTTGCCGACCTTTATCGTGTCCCATAACTGCCAGTCGCCAACAGGAAGCTCGGAACTTTACCTACATTCGTTTGGTATTTGTTGTTGATGCTGCAGCTATCACAACAAGGAACGTTGTGTCGAATACGGCTAGCGCCGTCCTTCAGCACAGTTGTTGCCACTATATCAGTGTCTGTGCGCGAGTTGGAATGATTGAAACTATATCAACTGTAGTTTATACTATATGAACTCTATAACTATAACTCTTGATCTCCTTAATATTAATGGGAGAAATCCTCTGTACAATCCTATTAAATATCCTGTGAACATTTTCCTCTTCAAACTTATGTTCGTGAATTGAACTAGAGCATCTCTTTTCTAATAAAAAAAAACAACTGGGTATATTTGCTTCTCCCGCATGACAGGTGACAGAGAATACCGCCAAGGTGCTCATGGCTGCTGGATACTCTTGTGACTGCCGAGGGCCAATTCATGTCAAAGGCAAAGGTGTCCTCACGACATACTTCGTGAAAACACCGTTCGACGAGCGCATCTAAGACCGACCGTCGTCGTCGTCGTCGTCGTTGTCGTCGGCGCCCTCGTAGAGTGGCATTCGTCGTCGTCTCAAGTGAGCAATCAAATACACCAAAGACAAACATAGTTTGTGTGGAGCTGCGGTTGTAGGAAAAGATCCGCGTAAAATCTAAATCTCTGTGGTCATCGTCTTCATTAGCACGTTCGAGCGTGCTTCAATTTTCGTGCAGATCGGTGTTCTATAGACTAGGGAATAGAATTATGCTGATCTATGGATTGCACATAAACCGTGCAGTCACTACAAGTAAGCAAAAGCTAAAAACAGTAGTAGCTCAAACATGTAACCGAAATTATGAAGCCCCATTGCATTCGTTGAGGCCATTACTCTGATACAAGTACAAGTGCATCTGCTGACTACCGAAAGTATTCTCCCAAGTCGTTAAAGCAACAGCAGCAAACCACCGCCAGCTATCTACCAACATCACTGACCCATTGATGCTCAATGGCACCTGATTCCTTAAGAGTACGTTAAACGAAAGAGTTCATTTCCGTAACTTGTTTTTCATTTTCGCTTGATTATGACACAACAACATAAACGAGACATTTGAGTGCAAGCAATTGTATAAAATAAATATTTATATAATTTTGACTCCATTATGTATTCAGCAGTTGTTAGAAATTAATGAACCAGAAAGAAAAGGTTCGTTAACAACGGTAAGTATAGCAATGGAAAAATATGTTTCTAAGATTTCCCTTAGCCTATAGGTAAGGATTAAAGAGAAAAGAGAAGGCACGATGAAGAAAGGCAATACCATTTCGCTCGGTCGGAAGATTAAGTACTTCCATTCGGTGAGTCTATTATCCGACGAAAAATGGGCATTAAAGGGGCGCACCAATGTCAAGGGAATACGTTGATGGGTTTCCCGGGGCTCTCAAGCGATCCATTGTCTCGGAGAGCTTGATGCATGCCATCATAGGGACCAGCGATCAGGAGTTAATGGAGAAAAATTACTTAAAGTGCAAATGCATGAGTGTTTAGCAACAAAAATAGAAATAGGATACTGTTGGGCCGAAACGTCTCAAGGCACACGACAGGCGGTAAACTGTGGCCGTTTAGTGAACTGTCGTTGTGTGCTTTTGAAATACATACTTCATGATTTATGATATGCAAGAAATACGCAGCACCTCGCCATTACTACATTGAAAGCATGTGTATAAGAGTGCACGTATGAACACCAGCACGATAGAAAGCTTTTGGTCATAAATCAACAGGATAATGCATGTGGAAGTATCATTTTGTGTCGTGAGTGCAAAGCGTAGAACCATGATGATGTCACATTTTTCAGGTAGTCTTATTTACCCATCGAAATACACATCGCCTACAGGAAACTTCTTATTACACAACTTGCTTTTCCATTAAAGAAGAAACACAACATATCATATTATACTCATTAATAACCTGCACAGGTATACATATTTCGTAATGTTGATTTCCTGTTTCCGTAATATTACCTTTAGGGTCTTGTCTTACATTCGCAATCCGTATCCCTAATATTATAAAGAAATCAATAACTCAAATTCGAAATTAGAATAAATTTTAAATAATATCTCTTAAATAACTAAACATTATTTAAATAAATTATCACAACTATTACAAACCGATAACAAATAAAAACAATCATGTACCTACAGTTCATTTTTCATTATCTCATTAATCAAATAGCGAATGATTTCTGGCCAACACATCGTTGGTAACATTGGTAACATCACTCTTTAAAACCGGCTTGATGCATATTTATCTCTGCTTCTAATATGATGTGCACCACTTTTGTACCATACCACTTTACAATAAATTAAAGCACACTTTGGAAGGACATAGCAAATGACACTATCGGTTTATGAAAAGAAGTTGAGGCTAGTTTAAATAATTTATTTTTCATACGTCAACCACCCTGGTGCAGGAAGGTTCAAAATTGAAATGTTTGCTTTTGACATACCATGCCTACAGCTGTGTCCTTACTTGAACACCAAATAATGAGAATGTACGATGGACTCTTTTATCTCATACTCCGGGGCTCTGCTGATTCACCTGAGGTCATATCATAAAGATATGTTAATAACAGGTGCATACACATGTTAGGCATGTGCTCCAACTACATGTGGAAACTGTTGTTGTGTATTGTTTTCCACAAACAAGAAAAAGGTGCAGCTGCTTTACAAAGAACCCTAATGCTGCATGTTCTGTATGAATAATTTATTCTAGCCATCTTTTAATAAACCATCCAGCCATCTTTAATAAATAATAATTTCATTAACTATAAGAAATATATAAACGCTACTGCATTTACTTATACATTAAATATTTATTTATAATTTTTATGATCGTATCGTTTATTTATAATTTTATGATCGTGATTCCCGTGAATAATTATAGCGTAATGGATGACACGCAATATTCCATAGTGAGCAATGCGTTATTGGAAAAATGTGGTAAACATAAAATCAGCTTTAAAGCCTACGCTCAATTTTAAAAGCGTGTCTCAGCCTTCAGCCCATTAACCATGCGCCTCCATCATACGTGCATTACTTTAACTGTTGCTCACAATCACGCCTACTACGCGCTCATGCGAAGTGAGTTGGTAACTTTTCAAAGTGTTAAACATAATAATAAAAAACAATCGTAATATTTTTCCCGGCACAGTATGTTCAACACTTATGAGATTTGGTATAAACACCGAGAGAAGCAAATTAAGAACAATAGGGAACGTGGGTTTGGGCAGCCTTCTGTTTTTCCTTCGCAAAACTGTCTCACTTCTTAGGCAGTGGCATTTCCCCAACGATCAAATCAGGCAGCAAAGTAGACCTTAGTTGAAAGGTGGATTAGTCCCGTTATCCCAAAGCATCCGACCTTTTATATCCAACCGTTTTATCGTATCCATAAATTACGCAAAACCCGTGTGCCATCCGCCATCTCGCATTGGCTTGGTCAGTTTTTGTGAATGAGGCGAAGGGGTAGCAAAAGGTGAACCGCCCCTGATAATCAACTGGTCAATTGGGGAAAGTAATCCTTTAATCTACTCATCTAACCGACTTCTCGGGTTTTGGGCCCCAACCGAACTTTGCTACTCTCGCAAACTCTCTCTCTCTCTCTTTTCTTTCTTGGCTCCGAGGGAAAAGGTTCACTTTGCCCGCTAAACTACACCAAAGGTATCGGAATGGAGTAAAACGTGATAGACCACACTTGCGTTTTAACAACTTTTCGCAAACTATTCGTCCCCAGAGGATGTGAAAAGTTTTGCTTTTCAATTTTCGCGTCACTCCCACACAAATGGGACAGCCACGGGAGAAAATTGATGCCCTACCGATAACTGGAAGAAACTTTGCTTCCCTGGAGTTCCCTTGCTTGTCACATACCCTGCCCGATGAATCAATTCGATCGACCTTGTCCTTGTCCTTCATCAGCAGGATAGCTTCGCTCAGCAGTATAGGGACAAACTTACTCCACAGGAAGCACCCATGAGTTCAACGAACTTATAACATTAACTTGTCAAGTAAATACCGGGTAACATCATTTTGTTTCAACTTCACTTCAACTATGAAATTTCACGTGAAATCACATTGTTCTTCTTGTATCTCAAAAAAGTTTTGAACACACGCAAGAATACTCCGAAAAAAATCCAGAAAGTAGTAACTAATGTATTTTTCTCGAAAAATCGAATGCAGCTTCGATTTTCCAAACAAGTAATCTAATCAAACCTTGCTTTATCTCAGCATATTCGCACAGAGCTCAAACATCAAGCAGGTAAGCAACACAAACTGGCTGCACTTTAGACCAATTTGGTTCCAGAGAAGCGGAACTCTTGTAATCCCGTCGCCAGCTGCTGCCAGAGATCGAAATAACGCAATTTGAAAAACCTTTCACGTACGCTCGGTTTCACTGCACAGCACACAAACCAAGTACCGTATCAATGCGACCAAACTAGCACCGATAAAGAACCGAATTCTCTTATTACTTCGTACACTGATGATCGAAAGACTACCCTGCGTTGCTTGGTAATGGCTGCGG
>NC_064875.1:31253438-31280938 GCF_943734745.1 Anopheles darlingi | reverse complement strand
GACTTTTTCGCTGAACCCTTGACGCTATCGAACGCTTTATTTACGAAAATGTAGGTTCTTTTCGTATTGTTTTTGCATTTTTAATATAAATATAACAGCAACAGCAACTATATCGTTAAAAACTGCAAAATTTATTCGGAAATCAACTTCAGCGGCCAAAACACAGATGAAAACAATACGTTTGACATTTCGGCATAAATTTTCGGGTTTTTACCCCTGCCACACGAAGCGAAAACATTTTGGCATTAATGTGCAAATTTGCGCGCAAATTTTCGCCCCGTGTGGCCACGGCTAATGCCAAATCGTTTACGCTTCGATATGTTTACGTGGCCGGGTTGAGGAAATTAAAATCGTTTTGTGGAAGAAAAGGATTGAACACACTAGCAATGATCACTATCTATCAATGTAAACCACAAATAGAACATATTGCGAGCCCTTCCGTTTGCAAACAGCTTTTACTCTAGGTTTTACGCTCCACGGACCTATAATCGTTTGACAGCATGTAAACGGCAAGCGTAAATGTTTTGGCATTAATTTTTTCGTTTGCGCTAGAGTTTTCGCCCCGTGTGGCCACGGCTAAAAGAAAAATCGGCCAAAACGATCTGGAAATCGATAAGTTATTTTAAAACGAACGTTTGAAACGAATGTACGAAAGAAAATTAGCCAAAATTCTCATTAAGTGCATCTTTGCAATAAATTGCGCCAAATTATCAATCCTTTCTTATATTTCTCATCTACTTTCTCAAAGAATCGTTTTAGCAGAAGGAAGTCCAGGCCATGGCCAGATCAGCACCTTAAAGCGACCAACACTCGAGATGGACTAAAAAAAGCTACAAGCGTTGCTCTATATCCTGGGAATTCAATGCGCACGCACTTTGCATTTTGAATTTATTTCAGGCAACCGACCCAACATACTACTAATTTCACCTACTATTGGCACAAGCTCTGCTTGTAGTACCATTTGCGTTCTTTGGACTGAACTAGACCTCCTACACCGTTGACTCGGAGGACACGACCGGTAAATGTACTTCCTCTGTGTCGACAAACACGGAGCTGTATGAATTGCTCTGGAATTCATAGTCAATTTTGAGCTGCTTTTCTTCCCCAAAGCAAGGATCGTAGAAGCCAGGCAATTCACACTAAAATCAGGAAACAGGATCGTAAAGCAATCTACAGCAGAGGAACTGATTCCGTTAGATAAGAAATGCTTACCTTGCTAGAAGCGTACAGCGTCAGCTGTGAGTCCTTAACGAGGCATTGAAGTGGAATCCTTACATCGATTATGAACGGATTTTGATAGATGAAACCCATTTCATCCGATTCTTCTAGTGACACATTTTCAGCGTCCTCAAATTTGCCATATAGAGCTGAGGTTATTACTAATCCGGCAATCTTTTGCTCCTCCTTCCGAATCCGCTCATACAGTGCACCCATGAGCGCGATGGCAGATTCCGCCTCACGTCGCTTCTCAGCCATTCGGGCACTGTTGGTTTCCTTTACCTTTTCGATGTTTTTCTGCTTCGTTGCTTCATTCATCGGATCGAACAGCATTTTTTTAAGCACAAAATACGTTAAAAGAGGTGTCACGGTAGCGTAGAATACTGCCGCCGGTATGATTTCTTCACTCAAGTGAATTGGGAAAAGGTACGTTTGTGTGGAGCGTATTATCCTTAAAAAAAAGAGTAAAAGACAGTGTATAAGATGCATCGATACACGAGGCGCTTCGCGGTACTTACTTCACTTTTAGCGTAACGCCCGATGGAACACCTACGCAGACCGTGGCCGAAACTGAGCTGTACTTGGATACCTTCTTTTCTGCTCCACACTCTGTCAGGAACCCGAATGTACCTCCCCTGCAATGTATAAGAGTTTGCTCAGTTCTCTCCATCCGAAGCAGCAACGAATCGAACGAATCTATTTACTTCACTGCTACTCTTAGTCTTAGGCCTTGTTCAACAAGCTTTCTCGTGTAAGTGGCAGCGATGTAGCAATGTGGAATGCCAAGGGTGGCGTTCAGATTGTAATGATACTTTTCAGTATTCCGTTCCATTACTGTAGACATTGAATTTTGCAAACCAGCATTATACGTTAAATAGCCTACAGTGTGCTTATCCAGCTGGACAGCCATCGCTAGAATGGTAGAGATTTCGTCAATTTCCTTTAAGTTCAATTTGCTATCGTGGCCGCTACTTACTTCCCGACAGACCAGGTATGATGGCATTCGGCCGAAAGTGAAACGTGGTACCACCGCTCAGAAATATCCGGTTTGTAAGGTTCCGTGATCCTTTTGCTCCCAAAACTGGACCATTGCCAGCACCACAGTCTACCTCAAACCAACCCTTGTTCAAAAGCCTTTTCCCGGACAGCAGAAACGTTCCACTACCGACCCCATTCTGAAGGTGCAAGCTACCGGCAAGCGTGGCGATCTCCGTATTGGACAGTGGCGCTTCTATCGACTGGGACATGCTCATGCCGGACACCTCGATCGTTGGCAGTAGCCCACTATCGTAGTACTCGTCATCGTACCGGCTAAAAAAATCCGTCGCATTGATATTCACGGAGATGTTGCCCCGCGGGTTGGTTTTCTGTTGCAATCGACGTTCTTCTCGTTCCCGGGCTAACCGTTCGTACTCTTCTCGAATCTCGGAAGGCGTCTTCGTGCGATGCACGATTTCCCAGCCTTCCGTTTCCAGGCCCTTAACACCCAGAGAATCGTAAATGGCACGTTGGTGCGCATCGGATAGCACTTCGTATGCCTTTTTCGTGCGATTAAACATCAGTTCGGCATTCTGCTTGTTCTCCCCATTGCCATGTTTGTCTGGATGGAAAATTCGACTCAAGTTCCGGTAAGCTCTGCTGATTTCCTCTTGTGTTGCCTAGAAACGAAAAAAAAATCCCGTGCATGTTGATGTAATCGGCTTCACGAATTACGAAACCGTGCCGGGTGTTCCACGATTGAATCGCTGCTAAAACGGTACTTACCGTCCGAGGAACATTCAAGGCAGCATAGTAGTCCTCTTCCACGTAATCCAGGTCGTCGTTATCATCCATGCTCGCCTAAAAACACCGGATTTATAAATATTTCCCGCGGGTGGCCACCACGGACTGTTTTTGGACGGTGAATTCCAAGCTGTTTTCTATAATCAGGGGCAGTTATTCCGATCAAAATGCCTCGCCACTTTGATTGGTTTCTTTCCCCGGCTTTGTAAAAGGATTACGAATCCGTTTTATGTGCTTTTAGCCGCGTCTTTTTGGGGATTTTTAAGAAATACTCACTTTTTTGCGGCGATTTTAACCTCAACTCGCGAAACCAAAACAACGAAAGTTTTGACTGCTTCTATAAACGGATCCAGGAGTCCAATGTTCCGAGAATCGGTTCCACGGAACTTACGACTCTTCAAACCGCAGTAATGTACACGACGAAGCCCTCCCGCTCGCACAAGCCTGAGTTCCGCTAAGTGTGAGCGAGACAGAAAGTTCTAAATTTGTTTGCTAAACATTTTGAAACGGCCGTTTTTTCAATGAGCTTTATGGTCCTTCGAAAATTTTCTCCCAGATTTTCTCCCCCTGTGACTTCCATCATCCCTAGATCGAGGCCAAGATTTGTGATATCAGGCAGGAGGCGAAGGAAGCAATCCGACCGCCTGGTGTAGCCGCTTTCGCTCTCTACCACTCCAATCACTCCAATTCTTAACCCCACGACGCGAGATCCAACAAGGCGCACGATTCTCGAATGGCCACCTACTTTCTGACAGTGGACTGAACCGACAAAACAGCACTGGATCGCTGGAATTTGAGATGTTTTTCCATAGTAAGAAAGAATGTAATGAAATATCAAAAGTCCTGGAAGGGATTTCAATGAATGTGAAGAAAAGTTTTGTCTTTTTTTTGCCATCTAACCGATATACAGCAACAGTTTCTTGGCGCGGTGTAGCTGCGCTTTATTCACTATCATCGATAAAAAAAAGGTGCAGACTTGCAACGGATTTGATTTGTGTTGCTATATTGCGATTTTATAGGTTCGGTCCAGTGATTTTAGTGGTATAAAAAGCTATGCAAGAATCTATACTTTATGAGGTCAGAACCGCTCGAGACGAATATTTATGATACTAGCTGCCCCGACAGACTTCGTACTGTCTTTGATGGGTCGTGGGTTTATCGTAAACAGAAACTTGAAAATTTCAGTAAATATTATTTTATTTATTCCATCATTTGGTCGTATTCGATTTTTCAATGAACCAAATCAATAGTTAGGTCTGTTAGTGATGTTGGAAATAGAGATGCGACGTGATTGTAAATATGAACTGGAAAGTTAAAATGATGCTTGAGTTTAAAGGCTTTGCCTTTCGGCCTAAGTGATGTCATTTGGGACCACGAATTATATTTTCCCAAGTTTTTTTTTATAAAATACTTTGACTTTAGTGTTCGGTTTATAATTGTTTCATGTAAATTGACTTGTGAAACTTAAAGCAACTTCTTGATTAACTAATGACTTGATTAATCTTAAGAAATTGTTAAGAAAATTAAAACCAACAGTAGACACACCAATAAAAAATGGTAACGATTTCTGCAGCGTTGCCGATCCCATTGTTATCATTCCACCGCAGGCTCTCTCTCTCTCTCTCTCCCTCTCTATCACTTTCTCTCTCTCTCTCCCTCTCTCTCTTTACCTCTCTCCCTCTCTCTCTCTCTCTCTCTCTCTCTCTCTCTCTCTCTCTCTCTCTCTCTCTCTCTCTCTCTCTCTCTCTCTCTCTCTCTCTCTCTCTCTCTCTCTCTCTCTCGTTCTTCTATTGTTTTTATTCGCAACTATATAGCCGTGGCCACACGGGGCGAAAACTCTAGCGCAAACGAAAAAATTAATGCCAAAACGGTTTCGCTTAACCCTTACACGCTGTCAAACTTTTATACGTCCGCGGACTTTTTCGCTGAACCCTTGACGCTATCGAACGCTTTATTTACGAAAATGTAGGTTCTTTTCGTATTGTTTTTGCATTTTTAATATAAATATAACAGCAACAGCAATAAAATCGTTAAAAACTGCAAAATTTATTCGGAAATCAACTTCAGCGGCCAAAACACAGATGAAAACAATACGTTTGACATTTCGGCATAAATTTTCGGGGTTTTACCCCTGCCACACGAAGCGAAAACATTTTGGCATTAATGTGCAAATTTGCGCGCAAATTTTCGCCCCGTGTGGCCACGGCTTATAACTTTCCCACCCATCACTCTGCTCTGCAAGATGTACGGAATGGAGGGTGGTGGTGGTGGATAGGTGAAAGAAGCAATTTAAAGGATATTAAATAAAACCAACCTATTTAGAGACCATCAAAACCTAGGAAACGATACCCATATTGCCCTAGGACGTATTTTAAGGATTGGGGTTGTATGGAAGCTACCCTTTCCCCTCATCCGATGTAGACCAAATTTAGTCCCATTGTTCTCAGATGACCATCAACAATTGTGCAAGTTTTAATGGTATTCGGTTCATAACTTGCGGAGTAATGAATGTTTTTAACAATCAAGTGTTAGAGAAGGGCATGAAGGAAGGTAGCGGGGGGTTTCTAACCATGCCTATAGCACTCACCGGCCCCAAAAACCCCCACATACCAAATTTGGAGACAATCGGTTCAGTAGTTTCGGAGTCTATACCGGACATCCGGACAGACACATTCATTTTTATATATATAGAAGAAGAAGATTAGGAAAGGTGAAAACATGGAGCACTTACTTACTTCGATGTTAAATCCTTTGAAGCAAACTCTAACGCAAACTCTTTGAAATCGTATGGATATTATCGGGTAAACCCCTTATTTCATTTTCTACTTTAGCTTCTCACTAGATTTATATTTTAAAAATATTGAACTTGTAAACTAAATTATGGGGGTGAATAAAATATTAACGAGACTTTTATTTTGCAAATTTATTTTTAGTTCAAACTCATAAAACATATTTTTTTAAATTTTTCTACATAATCTCTAGAACTTTTCTAACAGCTGCTCCGTGCTAATAATATCATTTAATTATACCTAATGAAATCATTTCCAACTAGTTGCACTAATTATTCATGATTCGTGCACTCATCTGCCACACGTCGTTTTTAAATTACTGTTACATATTTTCCAAGCTTCGTTTACGACTTTTTTATATTAAGACTGACCATTTATTAACTTGCAGATCTATATTTACAAGACGATCATCGCTCTAAGGCACCCTCCTATGCTGGCATTGCCAGCATCCGGTGGCTGCTAGAGGCCCGTGAAGGCCTATCGAGGGGGCCGCGGGCCTCTGCGTTGGCCCTTGTTCGTATTTCGGCTCTGTCTGTATTCTTCCTACCGCTATCCAGTTCCTGACTAGCTCTGCCTCTTTGTTTCTGGTACGATTTGCCCCCGCAACATCTAGCAATAGCCGAACTGCTCTGCTCCTACTCCCTTCTTTTCTTCATCGCTTAAGGCGCGCTCGTGCCGCCTTGTAGCGTGCCGCCGCCTGTAGATCACTGCACCGCTGTCGCTCTAGGGCACGCAACACTCTTATTTGTTGCTGCAGTCGCAGCTGCCCTACGCCCTTCCGCACACGCCTGTCGGGGTATACCATGGCAACCGCGCCAGCTCTTGACCAGGCAGACGCTCCCCTCCGTCCTCTGTGACGAGGTCGCATACCTGCCACTACTGCGCCCCTTGCTGCTACGCTGTAAGACCGCCTGGGCTGCGATTGAGGCGTCAACTCCACGTCAGAAATCCACCGAGCCATGCCCCCGTGTCACCCATGGTTCCACTTCTAGGAGGATGCTATGCGTTCATCGGATATAGCGACTGGCCCCTTGAGCCGTTGCTACCGTACTCCATCTCCGCTACCACAGGAGTATCGTCTGTGCCCGCTCTCGGCTCCTGTCCGCCGCTGTTGCTGCTGCTCCCGCTTCCGCCTTCGTTCACGACTGGATGGATGCGTTTGTTCTATTGTAGCATGGATGGCCGGAGTCGTTTGGAGTGTGCTGTCCATTTTTCAATTTTTCTTTTCGCTGCTTGGCAAGGCAGCGAGTATTCGATGCGATAGCGTAGTCGAAGGTATAGTAGCCTGATGGTAGCATTGGTGGTTCAATGCAGCGGCTTATATCCTCTGGATCTTAGGTATTTTGGGTCGTATATAATCATGGAGCCGAGAGCATGGAGCTGGTTTTGTAGATTTTACAAACGTAGTCCGCTTAATCCACCACGAACAGAAATATTACGTGATAGCCTCTCAGTAGTCTGGCGGCGTTGAACGTAGCCTGCCAGAAGTGTCCTTTAAGGTACAATGATGTCTTCTAACTTGTTCCTGAAAAATCATAGGCCGTGATGATTATTGACAGTAAGTACGCCAATGCAAGTAGGGATTCTATCTTACCTAAACAGCGGGGGATTAAACAGCGTCTGCTTGCAAATATAATTATTCTAACTTGATAGTCAATGAGTTGTTCACAGTTGAAAATAGCTGGTATAATATCCCACAGCAACAGGTTGCTACAACCGCGGTTAGCATCGTTCGGGCCGTTAAGCAGCCCCCACGTTCATTCGAGTCCACCATCATGTTCACTATTAACATATCAACGCATGTAACATGTGGCTCGGAACCACCGATGATCAGTAATTGTAGGGTTTTAGATGTGGAAATTTGGAGGCGTGAGTGATAAATAATTTGCTGGCTTCGCATGGCACTACGATCCGTTCGCTGACCTTTATTCCGACGATGCGTTGATCATCCGACACCATGAACATCGCTAAGTTGCTAGGTAGCAATGAAGATATGAACAGCTAAGCAGGATTGCTAATATTCATAATAAGTAGTAAATAAATGGTTTGGCCTCTGTCTTGTACAATGCTTTTTCGTTGTTCAGGAATGTCAGCTATTTAACTGACTTCGCAAAATAATTTGCAAAGCTTTTAATTCGTCCTATCTTGTTAGTGATTCTGCGTAGTAAAACGAAATATCTCACTAATCCGAACTTGTGTTTGCTTCCCTACACATTTATGATACACCAGTTGTATAAAAAATGTTCTACTTGACAAAAGTTCATTTGCCTCAAACTATATTTTTTAACATTGACGAACGACGTTAATCTTTTATGGTTGCAGTCGACGTTTTTTACTTAAATTTACTCTTTTAAGATTATGAATCAGCTTTTCTTCTTCATCATCAATTTTCAATATATCTGCAATTTGCATTTTTTCTAACATAGCATTTAACATTTCCACATTTACGATGCCTAAATTATTAATGTACTGATCAGCACGACTCTTAATACTATTCACTGAATACATAAATTCGAAGAGATTATTTCTATTTTCGCCAAATCGGTTTATGATGGTTAAACACAACAATTTTAAATAAGCAAATTTTTCTTCCTTCTTGAGATCATTTTGGAATTTCGATTCAAACATGTTATGCAACATAGCAGCTATTTGTTTTAGCGATGGTGGTTGCAATTGATAACTCGCAATTGGGAAAGTAAATTCGAAAGTTTGTTTGAAAACACTTTCTATTGCATCACTATCGCAACTTGTAATATATAATTTGCAAACTCCACACAATTTCGCAAGGCTACTAAGAAGTTTCAACACCTTTTTTTGGACAGGACTTTTTAAATCATCTAACCCATCGAACAGCAACACCAATTTACTTTTATGCAACTGTTGGCGAAATACTAGAAACTTTACTACACCATCTAAAGTTGCATTTTCTTTGAAATTTTCACTTGAATTTACTTTTGGATTTGTGAAAGCATTCTTCCCTATACAATCCGGTGGTAATTTACCAAGGCATAAACATATCAGTTGATATAATATTCTCAAATCTCTGCTTTCAGTTTCTTCACCGTTTGTAGGGTTTTCATCAATGATTCTACTTATAATTGAATGATCGCTAAGGTTACAGAATGTAATCCACGATTCCCTGTTTTGTTGACGCAAATTCCTAGCTAACCATTTAAGATATGTAGATTTTCCCCGTTTTTTGCCATCTTTTACTATGATGACTTTGTTAGCCTGTTCTTCTACACCATTCTGACTCTTTGGACTTGCATCGTTCAAATTCGATTCTGTTTCAAAAATTTCATTTACTATTTTGAATTTCTTCAAATGTGCTACCAATTCGCCACTAGACATTTTCTTCTGTTGAGTTTCGCTTATTACCTCTTTTATTTCAAGTATTTGTTTCTCATCTGTTTCATGAGTGGCATTCTCTTGCTTCGTATTTTGCATACAATAACGTTCTACAAAGTTGGCTTTCATTATTTTCTCATATTCCCGCTCAATAGGCGCTTCCATTTGTTTTCCGCGGTTTATTTGCTCTATGACATGTTCTAACAAACACAAATTACATTCGATTTTAAATATCTCTCCTGCAAGAATAATCGTATCACATAGAGTAACTTTTTCCCTAAAAAAGTTATCCCGTGACGCTTCTTCAAGATCTCGAATGTGGAACGATGTATTGTATTCCTGATATATATTTTGATCCGTCTGCGATAATGCCGTTGTATGCTTTATATTGGTATTGTCTGTTCGATTGATTAAAAAAATCCAATTTTTACGCTTTTTTGTAGCAATATCTTCCAAAAATTTCACGTTATCCTGTTCAGCACATTTATTATTGTATACAATCATTATACACGCGGTATAATTCCAGGTTATGAAAAAGTTTGCAAACTGTTCAGGATTGTTAAGAAAATGTGAAGCATCGAAAAAAAGTGAGAGGTCGGTATTTTTACGTTGTATATCAATTATATCGAATAGAATTGTGCTACCATATTCTATTTCATATGTATTCAACATTAGAAAAGAACTTTCATTCATAACTTTGTATAATTCCGATGTTTTTAAGCACTCTTCGTCAATTCTAAATAAGGATTTAGATTTGAAATATTTTTCTCTGGTAATTATGTCCTTCTTGAAAATATCTATGGAAAGACTTGCTTGGTTGAGACAACCAATAACATCCTTTGATCCAAAACTCTCTTTATCTCGAGAGCTAAAACAATCCGCTACCATTTTTTGAATCTCTTGTACTGCCATACTGTTTTCAATCATTCTGTTGTCAGGAAAAGCATTACTATCGTTCTTCAAGCAACGAGCAAATGAGCTCTTCTGCAAATGAGTTTCAAATATACCTTTTAAATCAGTAAGACTTGATATACCACATACTAAGCGAAATCGTTCGCAGAAAGAATGAATGTTTTCTGGTGTTACCCGGTCATTTGGAAATAACGATTCAAATTCTCCATTACTCTGCATGTACATTGCTGAAACACGCACTGTTTGTCCTCTCAAATGTTCCCAAACATCAGCTATCGAGTTAAGTCCAAATGCTTCTTGGTAATTTTTTTTAAACTCGGTTATAAATACTTCCCCTGAAGAAGTTAGTATATCTATCTTAAACTTATAATTTCTTCTTTCTTCTTCTTTTACTTTTTTTGCTTGTTTTTCATTTGAATTTTTAACGAGTTCGAAAATGTTCTTGAGTGCATTGTGGTATTTTGCGAAAAGGCGATTTTTCCTATTTATTTCTCTTTTACTCAATATCGCATAGTTTACCAGCAATTTGGCTAACCGAGCGGATTCGGAACAATCCTCGAACATTTCAGTGAGCGTTTGACTATTGCTTTTGTTGTACTTCAGATGATAGCACTTGCCTCGAACAGTTTTGAATAATCCTAATAAATGGTTATCTAATGTATCTACTGGTTCCTGAACTAAATTCCAAATTTTTTCAGCATCAATATCTATATTGTTGTTAGTACATAAAATCAATCTGTACATATCGGCGTCAGATATTTTTTGATCATAAAACGATGTGAAATATGTTTGAATAAGAAACGGTTGTTCTTTAGAGTTTGTTTTAAATTTCACAGGTCCGCTTTTTTTTCTATTTGGGATAAAATCGTTTAATTTGATTGTTGACTGGTAGGTTTGACTGTGTTTGACTTGAACTAAGAATAGGTTTTCCTTGAAGTCAGTTTTATATTTGAATTCATAGCGGATATCATCGAATTTTCCGCTATCTTTATGCTCTGGTGTTATTTTAAATTCCAACCTTTCATGATTTACCTCCTCGATATATGCTAAAGCAAAGAGTGTTGTAATATGCTTTTGGAATTCTATACCATGTTGTGTCTTTTTTACGGCCGTAGCATTTGAATCGGCCATTTTTAAGCTGGTGCATCTATGTGAGAGGTATGGAAAGAAATCTTTAAAATAAAATAAAAATTATTAATAAACAAGGAGTCTACAAAGCGATTCTTTCTTTTCTTTTTTCTGGCTTTCTGGTTCGAGTTTTCGTCCCTCAGGCATGTCGGGAGTGCGAAAGTGGGAGAATGCGCTGAAGATAGGCTTCGCGCACCTCCAATTTAGACCGTCAGGGGAGGAAATTTACGATCTGGTGGCGAAGATGATACCACCCAGATAGTAGTGAGAAGATCTTCTCCCTTGTGAGCAGCGAACAGACCCCTCTGCCTGCGACGCAGCGAGAGAAAGGCTGAGGTGGCTGAAAACGAAACCCCCGCTGCCTGCGACGGATCTTCTCGCTGCTCACTGGGTAATCTCCGTTCCTTGGGGCCCCTATAGGGCCCATTCCAAGCGTCTGTCTGTCTTGTGAGACAACCGTCAGTCTGGTATCGGTATTTCAAGCGTCTCATGAGACACCGATTCCAGTCTATGTTGACAGACTCGCTGTCTGTTGCCAAAAGGTACGAGACAGCGAGTCTGTCAAATGAGACTGCGATTTGAAGTGACTATTACGTTTTTCTATTGCACGTTGGCGGATCGATGACCTATTCTCAGAGATTGATTAATTAAGCCGCGGGAAATGCGAGCACGAGCATAATTAGCGTTATCAAACGATTTAACTAGCCCTTACTGCTCATTCGACAAAGACGGCGGATTTGTCGTGTTTCTGATGTTTCTGATACATTAACGAGGTTCTCCTGATCTTCCTCGTCGTAATAATCGATCACATAAGGCACGATCGAAAACATTTTGTGATGAATTAAAACACGTTAACGGTAAGGAAACTCAAGTTGCGCGCGATTGTTTACGTACAAAGCTGGGATTTTGACGGCTTTTGACAGCCAAATGAACACTTGTTCATTCAAGTATTCATGAGACTGTTGGAATACCGATTTTAACCAACAAAGACTGGACGATTTACGACAGACTGGACTAGTCGAGCCCAATCTGTCAAAAGAGACAGACGATTGGAATAGGGCCCATAGTCTCACTCTAGTCTCGTGGGTTATTTGCCATAAGAAAGTTGTTCGGGAGACTAGAGCGATACTAGAGCGAGACTAAAGCATTCCTACAGTGAGAATTCTTCTCACTGCTAACTAGGTTCTGTTATCTCTTGAGTCTATATCACAATCATGGACCATGAATGAATTCGCTCAGCAGACTATGAAGTCTCTCAGCAGACTACAGAGCACATAATGAAGCTTCTCATCAGATTACATTCGATGCCACGTCATAATTTTGCTGTTCTACGCAAAAAGCACAAAAATTAGGAGCGAAGACGACCGATTGAATAACAAATCGAATGAAATTGCGCTGCCTGAATTCACCACCCGTTTTCAAGTTGTTACCTACGTACCTTTAATTCTCTTCAACACGCACTAATCACTTTTAGCCACCTGGCAAATAATGTTGCGAATCCCTCTCTTAAGTTATGCGCAATCGTTGACGGTCAGCACGCAACTACGTGACCTCCACACCGAGCATCAGCATCGAACAGCATTTTGATACGCACACTTCTACGTACGCCAACTCGACGTGATAGCCACAGAATTCAACGGAAACGTTAGAAAATGATACGTACGAACAAACTCACATCTATATTGTCTCGTCCATTTATACGTTACTCCGGATTCCTTAGAAGGGAGAATTTCTCTCCCACGAATGTTGCTCTTTGGATGCTCTCTTAGAAATGGCTGTGTTTGTTCAATATATTTATTGGATCCATATGCCTTCTGCGAGTCCCCAGCTTCGAAAGAACTTTTAGCACTGTTCATCACGTGCACAAGAATAGTTATATTTTTTTAATTTTCTTAAATGACATTTAGTTTTGAGATGAGGTCAGCAGTGCTTGGGTGAAACATGATGCATGATGGTTGGTGGCCTTTACGGCTGAGGCTGACATTAGAGTAAAGTGGGGTAAGAGTGCGCACTTAACTTTTAACTCGCTGTATTTCTCTAAGGAAAGAAGTGTTCGTCCTGTTAGCTACACCAAATGAAAATATGCGTCTGTAGCTTAAAATTGTGGAACAAAATTTTTTGATCGTGCTCATACATCTTGTTAAAAATGCATATTAAGCAAAAATAAAAAATGCGCACTCTTACCCCACCATTGGGGCAAGAGTGCGCATACGAAATCAAACCTCATCGAAGTTCAAAACTGGTCGAAGTGTGAAGTCTAAAGTAAATATAAGCCATTATTGAACAAAAAAATCATTTCTTTCATTGAAAAATCCTTTTTTTTCTAATAAAAAAAACAATTTCATAACACATTCATTCATTCCAGCCATTTTTGAGGTTTTGTTGAGATTATTTTGAATTTTGTTCGTTTCAACAAAGACGAAGGCCAAGCGGCATAGATCACGCATTGTCAGACCATAGAAAGCATTGTCCAATGCTCTGCAGTGCTTTGCGAGATCTTCTAGTTGTTAAATATCGGTTTGAAAGGTCCAAGCTTTTGCGCACCGTATCCCTAGTAGAGAATAATGATAATTAAGTCGTTATACCATAAATAATTCACACACACACACACACACACACACACACACACACACACACACATACACACACAAAATGGTAGTCTACCTTCTTCAGCCGTTCTCGCAAAGTTGATTCAGCGATACCGAGACTTCTTGCAATCGCCCGTTTAGATTCTCCGTTCTTCAATCGCTCCTTGGCCATTTCTAACATCTCCGGCGAACAAATCGACCGTTTTGTTTTTCTTGTGTACGTGCTAGTTAATAATATTATTAATCATTTTGCTAGTTTTACAAATTCTATGAAAAAGAACAACCACAACAGATGCGCACTCTTGCCCCACTAACGTTGCGCACTCTTGCCCCATAGTGCCGTTTTAAGAAAAATGGTAAAATATGAAAATATCAGTCCGTATTCCGGAATGAAGTTTTCACCATTTGATTCTACACCAATTACGGAGTCTTTGGGGCTTATGTAGCGTAGCATAAAAAAATGTAAACGAAATGAGAGAATGTTTTTCAACAAAACCTTGAATAATATGCAAATCGCTAAAACTACAATTTACCGTATTTCTTCGTTATTATTTATCCAATCCAAAACACGTATGAACAAGCCACTACATGACCTTTCAAACAAGTACAGCGTTGCCAGTTTCAGTGCTACCATTTTCTAGAAATGACTGGTGCGCACTCTTACCCCATCCGCATTCTTACCCCACTTTACTCTAAATTAAAGTTGACTCCAATATTGGAAGGGGTAGGGACGTTTTTTTTTTTTTTTTTGATGCTGGGCGGGAAACCTTCTGAAGCGACCCTGCCATCCTTCACCACCGACCTAGCCTTGTCATTGGTCGCTTCACCGATAAACCTCTAGCGTCACAATCATAACCATATATGGCAATAGCGACAGCAACACCACTAATTGATTAAATCCATTTGGGACACCCGAAATATGAATTTGCACGTGTTCATATACAATACAAAGACGAACGGTCGAGAACGTCGTAGAACATAAAATCGAAGGTCAAAGTCCAAAGTCAAAGATCAACAATTATGCTCGCGTCGGTGTTAAGCGTGTGCAATAACCCTTGCGCAATCACAACCAGCGCAGTCCCACCATGCGCAATCAGGGCAAATCGTCAACAAAACATAACACCCGAATGACGTTACTCGATCACGCCCATCGTCTCCACATCACCGTGATCGAACCATGCGCGAGCGAAAGTGATGATCATAAATCATCTGGCTAATTACCAAATGCTCTTAGGACTAATTACCGTAACCTTGAGATTTAAACAATTTCCCACGCTCAACGTATTGGGTGACAATGTCGTACGGTTGCCGGACACGGGCGCCGAGCATCAGGGCAATGACATTATAGATGTACACAAATCAGAGTGGTTTAACCAACAGCGCGCCAGGAAACAAAGTAACTAAAAAGTTGCGCTATCAATAAGAATGTGCTAATCTCGCTGGACGCAAGAATGAGGTTAACAATGTATCTAATGCGATAATGACAAGAGGTGGAGAGGTAATTGGAGAAATGGGCGGGGAAGCATCATGGCTTGTGGTTTTTGGGTATAAATACCGCGAAATTTTAGAAATAAAAGAGAGTCGGTTTTGTAACGTGAAATCTATCGTGTCTCGCGTATTTTGTGCGCCGGCTCCTCCGAAATCATCGAATACCCGGTAAGGGTCGATTCACTTCATAGGCACCGTTAGGAGGGCGAGAGCTCCTAACCGGTAGTGTGGGGTTTCCGGACTCTGAGGAGTCCGGACCTACCCACTAAAACCCTCCCTGCCAATGCCTTGAGCCCCCTTCGGATCACCTATTCGGTATTACCTTCGAAGGGGAGGCTGGACATGGAAGTCCCACTCGTACCCATGTGGGTACGCTCGCTAAAAACCGCGCTCACGACTTGGCCAGCTTACCCGTTGGAGGGTTGCTGGCGCCGTGGTTCACTCCTTTGCTCCACCTGCCACTCTGAGCAAGCGCGTACCCCTTCCAATATTGGAGTCAACTTTAATTTAATGTCAGCCTCAGCCGTAAAGGCCACCAACCATCATGCATCATGTTTCACCCAAGCACTGCTGACCTCATCTCAAAACTAAATGTCATTTAAGGAAATTAAAAAAATATAACTATTCTTGTGCACGTGATGAACAGTGCTAAAAGTTCTTTCGAAGCTGGGGACTTGCAGAAGGCATATGGATCCAATAAATATATTGAACAAACACAGCCATTTCTAAGAGAGCATCCAAAGAGCAACATTCGTGGGAGAGAAATTCTCCCTTCTAAGGAATCCGGAGTAACGTATAAATGGACGAGACAATATAGATGTCAGTTTGTTCGTACGTATCATTTTCTAACGTTTCCGTTGAATTCTGTGACTATCACGTCGAGTTGGCGTACGTAGAAGTGTGCGTATCAAAATGCTGTTCGATGCTGATGCTCGGTGTGGAGGTCACGTAGTTGCGTGGTGACCGTCAACGATTGCGCATAACTTAAGAGAGGGATTCGCAACATTATTTGCCAGGTGGCTAAAAGTGATTAGTGCGTGTTGAAGAGAATTAAAGGTACGTAGGTAACAACTTGAAAACGGGTGGTGAATTCAGGCAGCGCAATTTCATACGATTTGTTATTCAATCGGTCGTCTTCGCTCCTAATTTTTGTGCTTTTTGCGTAGAACAGAAAAGTTATGACGTGGCATCGAATGTAGTCTGCTGAGAAGCTTCATTATCTGCTGAGAGACTTCATTAGTTGATTCATGATTGTGAAATAGACTCAAGAGATAACAGAACCCAGTGAGCAGTGACCCCAGGGGGAGGGAAGGGGGGGGGGGGAGGTCTAACCTTTTCTTAGAACTTAAATCATCGATGTGTTTTTTTTTGTTATTCTGCGATCTCCTGCTGTCTGGCTTAACTAATCAAACTGTTTGGCGCGATTATACAAGTCTAGACTATACAAATGATATTGTGTTATATAATGATCAACGATGACAAAAACGATAAAAAACGTGGACCAATGCAATGAAATCATGGATGGTTAATATTAAATCGTATACTCGCATGAAATCGGGTAAATCAGCTAGTTTTACTAATAAAACGATGAGCTGGTCGCGACGCCAAAGGGAAACGCGCGAGAGCATCTAAAAATAGGCATTTTTGAGAGAGAATTGTCTCTTGCGGCGAAACATGCAGCTGCAAAACATGGAGACGAGACAATGTCCATGTTGGTTCGTTCCAAAAGTTGTATTTCGTATCGCGTCTGGGCGAAATGAGAGCTGAGATAGAAAAGAGCGTGCTGCGCTCTTCACGACTGCTTATTGTTGATACGAGTTGACGCTCGTAGCAGTGTGCCTAGCGGAGCGATATTCGATGCTGATGCTCGGTGTGGAGGTCACGTAGTTGTTGCGTGGTTACCGTCAACGATTGCGCATATCTTAAGGGGGGGGGGGGGGGGGCTTCTTTATTTTTTTTTAATTCTTCGTATTTACTTTTTACATTTTTTTATGAGTCAACAATATTGTGTGAAATTTTGGGATCAATCGAAGCAAAACTGACAAAGATATTGCTTTTGAAAATCTTACTTTCATACCAGGCGCAATGCATCTCGCTACTTTGAATCGCGATTCCCAAAACCTACGTTTTCAAAGTCGGTGCCCATCGTAGCATAAAAACTACTGGACCGATCGATTTGAAATTTTGGACACATAATCTGTACACTATTTGCCAGGTAGCCCCGTCCAGATTTTATAAAAATTGTTTGAACCGACCCTTACCGGGTATTCAATTATTTCGGAGGAGCTGGCGCACAAAATACGCGAGACACGATAGCTTTCACGTTACAAAATCGACTCTCTTTTATTTCTAAAATTTCACGGTATTTATACCCAAAAACCGCAAGCCAAGATGCTTCCCCGCCCATTTCTCCAATTACCTCTCCACCTCTTGTCATTGTCCCATTAGATACATTGTTAACCTCATTCTTGCGTCCAGCGAGATTAGCACATTCTTATTGATAGCGCAACTTTTTAGTTACTTTGTTTCCTGACGCGCTGTTGATTAAACCACTCTGATTTGTATACATCTATAAGGTCATTGCCCTGATGCTCGACGCCCGTGTCCGGCAACCGTACGACATTGTCACCCAATACGCAGAGCGTGGGAAATTGTTTAAATCTCAAGGTTACGGTAGTTAGTCTTAAGGGCATTTGGTAATTAGCCCGATGATTTATGATCATCACTTTCGCTTGCGCATGGTTCGATCACGGTGATGTGGAGACGATGGGCGTGATCGAGTCACGTCATTCGGGTGTTATGGTTTTGTTGACGATTTGCCCTGATTGCGCATGGTGGGACTGCGCTGGTTGTGATTGCGCAAGGGTTATTGCACACGCTTAACACCGACGCGAGCATAATTGTTGATCTTTGACTTTGGACTTTGACCTTCGATTTTATGTTCTACGACGTTCTCGACCGTTCGTCTTTGTATTGCTTGCACGTATTCATATTACGGGTGTTCCAAATGGATTTGATCAATTAGTGGTGTTACTGACGCTATTGCCATATATGGTCATCAAATGGATTTGATCAATTATTGGTATTCCTGTCGCTATTGCCATATATATAGAAAGGAATTTTATTATGACCGTTCCGTTTCGCGGTTCCTGTGCGACTCCCTCTTTGATCGCTCGCTCTTCGCTCTTTTAGCCGCTCGCGATCGCCGCTCTTCACTCTCGCGCCGCTCGCGACCTTCCTCTTTACATATATGGTCATTATTGTGACGCTAGAGGTTTATCGGTGAAGCGACCAATGACAAGGCTAGGTCGGTGGTGGAGGATGGCAAGGTCGCTTCATGTTGATATTTTTTTCTGAATATTTTTTTTAAATTATGTAAAGTGTCGTTTTTTGAGGCAATATCGAAAAAAGCATCACTTTTTCATCTTCAAAAATCTGCCAAAAATTGAAAAATGGGAAATTTAACAAAAACTTGACGGGGCTACCTGGATAAACTTATAATCTAACAAAAGAATATTCATTTGAATATTTCTGATGACACAGCACGTGGCTACGATGGGCACCGCAAAAAGTACATTTTTGCAAACTTGTCTTTCTAGATTGGATGCCATGAACGATGTTTTGAACAAATATTCCCCAAAATAGAACCAAACGTTCTTTAAAAGTTGTAGTTGAATATGAGATTGTTTTGAAAAAATTAAGTAAGATGGTTTCTTCACTAAAAATCGTCAAAAATAAGCCTTGTTTTGGCCCGAAATAACCAAAGTCCCCCCTTAAGTGAGAGATTCGTAACATTGCACGCCTGGTAGCTAATAGTGGCTGGAGTGCGTGGATGAGAATTCCAAGTGTTTTACCATATTGGTTTTTACCATCGTGCTAGAAACGATAAGCAAGACGAACCCTGTAAATCAGCTAGTTTCAAATGATGAAATTCTGTAAATCAGTTAGTTTCAAATAAAATATTATTCTTACTATTAAACTATCCTATTATTTAAAAAAAAAACGAATGATTATGAGAATGTTATTGCGAGCTGCATTTGAATCCATACCATCGATCTCGATCATATTTGTCTACGATAATATTTGAAAAATATGGTTTTGTACATCTCATGGAGTGTGAACATTGCGATTCATGCACTGCGATCAATCTTTTGATGCACGCTTTCGTACCCTGGCTTAAACAAGTGTTTTGTTTGTGGATTGTAAACGTTAGCAATTAGAATGTAAACATTAGATTATCATTTAGTAGTAAGGTACCGTTGCCTTGCTTAGCTTTTTCGTTCTAGATGGTTCTACACAGCTTTCCGAAAAAAAATTTCTAACATTAAATCTTTGGCTGAACAAATAAAGGGTCTATGCGACCGCGGCACTAGAGTAAAGCTTGGAACAGTTAATACTTGGCCGCACAAAATAGTTCATATCTCAGCCAAAAAATTACGTATAAAGAAAAGAAAGGTGTCATTTTGTAGGTTATCTTATTGCCTTTAATAAGAAATATTGATGCAAATTATTCATTAGTTTTTAATATGACTTTTTTAACTTTTACTTTGACATCACCGAAAATTTTTTGCACAATACTTTAGGTCACATCAATTGCCCTCCTGTTGGACGTCACCCTCATTTTAGTTGGTTTTTATACATTTCTGATATACTTTTTAAGTTTCCTTATGATAATCCTTAAATAGAAATCGATGGAATGAAAATCGAGACATTTTTGGGTATTGATAGTTTTCCCTATGAAATCGATCTATTTCAATACAAAAAATCAACGCTATACCTTCGGCTAGAACAGCTGCCTAAATCATGCCAAACTTACACAGGACCATTGATGGACAAATGAAGAACAAAATCCTT
Source organism: Anopheles darlingi (assembly GCF_943734745.1). Classification (NCBI taxonomy): domain Eukaryota; kingdom Metazoa; phylum Arthropoda; class Insecta; order Diptera; family Culicidae; genus Anopheles; species Anopheles darlingi. The sequence continues at coordinate 31,260,831 of NC_064875.1, read as the reverse complement.
TTCTGTAGACCCTCTTTTCTCGCACAAATTTCGAATGAAAGTAGCCCTAATGGTGAAAACATTTGATTTGTCACCACAATGTCAAATCCCACGCCAAATCATCATCTTAAGGGCAAATTTACCTCCGTAAATAAAGCAAACGCTTCCTAAACCATTCCCTCGATGATTGGTAAAGTAATTTTTTTGCCCATTATTTTTCGAAATGCATTTTTACGTTTGTTGCACCGTCCATCGAAATGCATGGTTTGAATTCGGTCAACTCTTGTTCATACAGCTTCCTAGCACGGATTTGGCCAATCAAGCTGCGCTCTAGGGTTCTATTTGGCTATTTTCTAGCTTTTATGACCTTAAATTTTTTTTTTAAATATATCTCGAACTGTTATGTCGACTGTCGTGAGTTTTTCTTGGTGGAATCACGCTGAGAGATCCCAGGAGTGTTTGTTTCAATTTTGTTTGCAGAATCGGGCATTTGTTACACTTTTCGGCTCTTTTATTTTCCTAGAATAAAGGTAAAAGTCCCTTCCTAAAGTTTACCTACGGTATTTTGAGTCGAGTTTGAAAATTTCAAGACTTTCGCGGTTTTTTTTCAGCCAAATCCAATTTTTACAGTGAGTGTGCAGATTTTTTTTTTCTCCTTTTGCGTTCCATCGGCGATAACTTTTGAAGGCATGGATCAATTTTGACAAAAAATTTACCACTAAATAAACAGACTACAATGATTAAAACGCTGTCAACGGAATGGCAAAGTGACCACTAGGCGCGCTGCAATGAGTAAACAAAAGCGGCCAAATATTAACTGTTCCAAGCTTTACCGTTTGTCACGTATCTTAAGGTTTTAGTGAACGAGCGTTTTCCTCGTGAGCTGCTGGAACTTCTTCAGCACATGAGTTATGATGTTGAGCCGTCTCGACCAGTTTTTAAAAACGACTAGGAGCTATGCCCCTCTTTATTCGTTAATGGTTGAGAGCGAACTAACTAAAGCTAATTTCATCCCCGCGCATCGCGGATGGAAATGCTGCGTAGTTGTAACTTGATTCTACGTTCTGCCGCGTGGTCCCTGGAATTGTTGTTATCGCGTCGCTGGAACCGCGTCGTCGGAATGTGCTGGTGTGCTGATTCGGGGTAGTTATGTTTATGTTGTGCTTCTGGGCGTGTTTCTAACTCATGTATCTGACTTAAAAGGCTTATGTTAATTCGTGTCAAAGCCAGCTTATTTTTGCTTAATTTTGCTTTTTAATTGACTTTAATTTATTAGCCGTGGCCACACGGAGCGAAAATTTGCGCGCAAATTTACAAATTAATGCCAAATCGTTTACGCTTCGATATGTTTACGTGGCCGGGTTGAGGAAATTAAAATCGTTTTGTGGAAGAAAAGGATTGAACACACTAGCAATGATCACTATCTATCAATGTAAACCACAAATAGAACATATTGCGAGCCCTTCCGTTTGCAAACAGCTTTTACTCTAGGTTTTACGCTCCACGGACCTATAATCGTTTGACAGCATGTAAACGGCAAGCGTAAATGTTTTGGCATTAATTTTTTCGTTTGCGCTAGAGTTTTCGCCCCGTGTGGCCACGGCTATTGACAGTATAAACGTTTTTGATTCGAGTGTGACTAAATAATAAAAAATATTTTAATTACATTTAACTACCCAATGTTTTGTAGCAAAAATTTAAAGTTTTTAAAATGGATTAAGTAATAACTTGAGGTACCGTAACACCCAATGGTAGTACTCTGCACATTTTTTAACGGTGGCTTACAGGTGCATCAACCAATTTATCGTGAATATGTTTATGACCCTTGATTACATAAAATTCCCATCCCATTGTAACCCTGATCACATAAAAAATCGGTTTAAGACTTTACCGCAAATACCCAAGGGATTCTTGCGATTAGCATTTCACTGCGGCATCTACCAAACCCTGCATATACAGTGACCGGCATAAGTAAAAGCCCCTAGATTTTTGTTGATTTTCGACTGTAAATCCTACATTTTCTATCGTAAACGGCAAGTGTTGTGTTTTTCTTGAAGGTTTAACATTCCTCTTTCAATTTCACTAGCTTTCATCTCGATTGGGTTGATAACAAATTTTTGATAATTGTTTAAATGAGAAATGGTCGATCGCAGATGTGACAAAAGTAAAAGCCCACCTACGATCAAACTCCCTTAACAATTGATATGGTCCATCCTTAGCCCGGATTTCAAGTTACAGGTGTTTTGTTATGCCATCTACACGATTTCAGGAGTATTGAGGGTCAAACTTGTTGAATGACTTCCAAAAAAATAATTGTTTTTGATAATAACATAATTCTTAATGAAATTGTTATCTAAAATTCCCCACAAATTTTTAATCCGTTACAAATCTTGGCTTTGAGAAGGCCATTTGAGAAGGGGAGTGACACGGGAACATTAAGAAATATTAGTTATTTTAGCAGTATGTTCAGGATCATTGCCCTGTAGCATAACAAAAGTGCTTTTAAATGGGCTTATTCGTACTGAGTCCATCAAAGAGTTTTTTAGGGTGTCAACATAATTTTCACCCGCAGTAATACTATCATTTTCTTTAAATTGTCCACAAGAGCCATGGAAAATCCACCCCGCAACTTCATACTACCACCTCCGTGCTTGATTATGGGCCCTATTCCAAGCGTCTGTCTCTTTTGACAGACTGGGCTCGTCCAGTCCAGTCTGTCGTAAACCGTCCAGTCTTTGTTGGTTAAAATCGGTATTCCAACAGTCTCATGAACACTTGAATGAACAAGTGTTCATTTGGCTGTCAAAATCCGTCAAAATCCCAGCTTTGTATGTAAACAATCGGGCGCAGCTTGAGTTTCCTTACCGTTAACGTGTTTTTATTTTTCACAAAAATAAATTTCAAACGCTAATTATGCCCGTGCCCGCGTTTCCCGCGGCTTAATTAATCAATTTCTGAGAATAGGTCATCGATCCGCCAACGTGAAAAACAAAAACGTAACAGTCACTTCAAATCGCAGTCTCATATGACAGACTCGCTGTCTGGTACCTTTTGGTAACAGACAGCGAGTCTGTCAACATAGGGCCCTATTCCAAGCGTCTGTCTCTTTTGACAGACTGGGCTCGACCAGTCCAGTCTGTCGTAAACCGTCCAGTCTTTGTTGGTTAAAATCGGTATTCCAACAGTCTCATGAACACTTGAATGAACAAGTGTTCATTTGGCTGTCAAAATCCGTCAAAATCCCAGCTTTGTATGTAAACAATCGCGCGCAGCTTGAGTTTCCTTACCGTTAACGTGTTTTTATTTTTCACAAAAATAAATTTCAAACGCTAATTATGCCCGTGCCCGCGTTTCCCGCGGCTTAATTAACCAATTTCTGAGAATAGGTCATCGATCCGCCAACGTGAAAAACAAAAACGTAACAGTCACTTCAAATCGCAGTCTCATATGACAGACTCGCTGTCTGGTACCTTTTGGTAACAGACAGCGAGTCTGTCAACATAGACAGGAATCGGTGTCTCATGAGACGCTTGGAATACCGATACCAGACTGACGGTTGTCTCACAAGACAGACAGACGCTTGGAATAGGGCCCATAGACTTGAATCGGTGTCTCATGAGACGCTTGGAATACCGATACCAGACTGACGGTTGTCTCACAAGACAGACAGACGCTTGGAATAGGGCCCTATGACCGGTACATTACGTTCTTGCAAACCATGGTTTATTTTACGCCGATCTCTTTCGTGATAGTTTATATTAAATGTTTCCATTTACGATTCGCCAAACTATAGAGCATTGATATGGCCTTCTTTCAGCTTGGTTACACATTTCCGGGTGAAATTCAAACGTTTAACCATATTTTTGGCTTATAAACGGAAGACTTTTAGCATACGCACTCTTGTACATATGTAGAGCTAATCTAATGTGGCATAGTTTGCTCCAAAATAGACAGCGACAGGGTTTTCATGATGGAACAGATAGTTAATTCTAACGATTTCCTAATCTCTGGAATGGTTTTTATCATTTGTTCGATCATTTGTCTTCCAAGAACGTCCGTTTTAAAATTTCATTTGCTGTTCTGATGAACATTGGTAATTAATCATGATGGCATAAAGGCGTCCTTTACTAATAATATTTTTTCTGCTAATATCTGTTGAGACACATGGTTGAATCAATGCTGCATTAGAAGATTTCAGGCATGCAACGATTTTTTTTCCTCCCATACACCCATTTCTTTTGCGAAAACCCGTGCGCAATCGACTTACTACTGGAACTGCTACGATTGATGGATTAAATTACTGTAAACTGGTATGGTATAATGGTGGGGGAGGGGGGGGGGGGTGATCTTTAAACTTTAAAACAGATGTAAACTAAAGGCCAAACGAAGATATATTAACCAGAGGGCTTTATTAGAGTCACAGTAATATTAACTGTAAAGTGGGCTTTTACTTTTGTCACATCTGTGATCGACCATCTCTTATTTAAACAATTATCAAAAATTTGTTGTCAACCCAATCGAGATGAAAGCTAGTGAAATTGAATGAGGAATGTTAAACCTTCAAGAAAAACACAACACTTGCCGTTTACGATAGAAAATGTAGGATTTACAGTCGAAAATCAACAAAAATCTAGGGGTGGGCTTGCCGGTCACTGTACCTTTTCCCATTGTATGAGGATCATTTTTCCTAACATTCCTGCAAAACCAACAAAGAGACCGGCAAAAAAATAGAGTGAAAGAGAGAAAGAGGGAGAGAGAGAAAGAGAGAGAGAGAGAGTGAGAGAGAGAGAAAGAGAAAGAGAGAGAGAGAGAGAGAGAGAGAGAGAGAGAGAGAGAGAGAGTGATGGAGGAGACATGTTATCGAGATGGGAACGATCACCCTTAAAAATCTCACTTACTTAATTACTTACTTATCCGGCGCTACAACCGACGGCGCTACAATAGCGGCCTTGGCCTGCCACAGAAGATTCCTCCACCGCCCGTGATTGAGCGCCGTCGTCCTCAAAGTCAGTAGTCCAGCTATTCTGGCGTCAATGTCGATACCGTCGCTCCATCTCGACTTGGGCTTACCACGCCCTCTCTGTCCATCCGGAAGGCCTAAGGTCTAAGAAGACTTTACGAGTCTCATGCGCTGCCCGACAGTGAGATCGTCATACAACGCGTGTAACTCCGCGTTATATCGGCTTCTCCATCGTCCCTCCTCACACACAGGGCCAAATATCCTTCTGAGAACTCTCCTCTCGAACACGGATAAGAGGGCTTCGTCCGTTCTGGACAGTGTTCAGGTCTCAGAGGCGTATGTGAGCACCGGTACTATATACGTTGTATACAGTCCCAGCTTCGTCCTTCTCGACAGATTTTTCAAGTGAATTAGTTTTCGCAGGCTAAAGTATGACAGGTTGGCTGCTAGTACCCTAGCGCGAATCTTCTGTGTTATGTCATTGTCGGTGCTAACTCTTGACTCTAAGTAGGTGAAGTTCTCGACGACTTCGGATTTTTTGGCACTAATAGGTAAACCACAAGCATATTAGGCATAATAGCTTGTCGGGCCGCTGACGGTGCCACCATAAATTTGGTCTTTGCCTCGTTGACCTGCAGTCCGAGGGTTTTTGCCGCTTGCTCTATCCGTATGTAGGCTTGCGCTACATCGGCGAGTCTTAGACCAATTATATCTATATCGTCAGCGTATGCTAGGATCTGGGTTGACTTGAAGAGGATGGTCCCGGAGGTCTCCACTTCAGAGTCACGAATGGCCCTCTCTAGCGTCAAGTTGAAGAGCAGGCAAGCCAGCTCATCCCCCTTTTAACACATGGTATCGAACCCTTTATGCACGTTAGTTTGTAGGTGTTAACGGTGTTATAATTGATGACTGACACATTTTGTAACGGGTTGGGGCATCGGGTTGGGGCAATCGAAGGAGATTCGAACCGCTGGCGTTCCAAAAGAATAAAAGGATAAAACAGGACACTGTGATTTCTTTAAGTAAAATGACGATTTATTCAAAATTTCAAGGGGTTTATATACCCTTTTCGTTTCCTATCATCGATAGGTGCGAGTGAGATGGATGATCTCGCTCCAAAAGTTACATATTTAGAAAATACGTTTCGGATATACCGCATGCCTTAAATGCTACCACATTCAGTTATTATAGAGATGTATATAAGATGGCTGCTCAGTTGGTAACGTGGAAAATGACCAACTCGAAGATAGTCCTCGCTGACCTAAAACAGACCCTGTACCGAAGTGCATCTATTTTGTGATAAACAACCAACGCATTGATTTGTCTGTTTAGGATTCCTATCACTCTATCGGGTTACCGCCAGCACGGTTGTCATTCCATACCAGATGCCGTAGTTTTATTACCCTATGTGCGCACGCATTGCGTAACGTACGCATGGTGTTCCTACCCTTGTCGCCTAATGCCTCGGTCGTTAATCTATTTTCCTATGTCCTACCTTCGTGCATCTGCATATAATGCGGCATCCTAACGAGGTTTCTTGGGTTTGTTATAACCGACCTTCGTCGGTTATTTTTGAAATTATACCTTCTCGTTAGTGTGATACAAAATTCCTAACCGTGAATATGATGTAGTTGTCCCGTTCTCGACACATTTCATAATATAAAAGCGTTTCACACACCGGTTGCGGTTCGGAACGATGCGTGCGTTGCTGCTCGTCTCTATAGAATCTACTCTACCAAACTCAAGCAAAATACATAAACAATATTTGTATTTCGCTTGAGTGTGGTAGTGTAGACCCTATAGAGACGAGCCGCAACGCACGCATCGTTTCATACCGCAACCGGTGTGGGGAACGCTAAAGGATTTGTTATAGGTTGATCGTGTTTTAGATGTTAAACCATCAATGTCTTTCTTCATTTTTTGTTCTGCTAGGCACCTCCTCTCTGACTTAACTGTAGAACTTTTTGGCGCGATTATACAAATCAACACTGAAAGGTGGACCAATTCAAGCAAACCCGTTATAGTTAATATCAAACCGTAAACAGGTATGAAATCGGGTAAATCAGCTAGTTTTACTAATAAAACGATGAGCCACGTCACGTCAGAAATGTGGGAATAGATAAAAGGATTAGACAGTGCAAACACACATCAGCAAAGCGTTGAACCGACGCAGAATGCCTACACATCGAACTAATTGAATTTTGGTGACTAAGAGCCCAAGAATCGATGCAATGACCCCAATATACAGTATGAAAAAAAGTTTATCCACCCCTGCAAGAAGTTTACATTTTGGCTATTTTTTCAGAACATCTTTGTCAAAAAATTAAAAGCTGCATATTAATAGATTAGTTTTTTTTTTATTTTTCTTCATTTCGCTTTTTACTTTTTGAAAAATAACCCACTAAAAAAAATATAAAGCCTCATACATTTAGAATCTGGACACACAAAACAGTT
>NC_064875.1:31213438-31250938 GCF_943734745.1 Anopheles darlingi | reverse complement strand
TCTCCCTTTTCATAGCTTTCTTGGCAACCCTGTGAGCATCCCTACATGATTTCTTTGCTTCTTCCGTTTTAGCCCGCTGCAACCTCCTGCTAGTTTGCAGACACGCTGCTCTGGTTTCAGCTAGCTTCTTTGACCACCAGGGCTGTTGCCGCCAATTGGTAGTAGCGACTCTCTTCCTTGGCATTGTCGCATCGCAAGCCTTAACGACAGCGGCCGTTAGTGCTACTGCGCTAAGAGTTTCGCCGTGATCCTCTCTCTTGAGAGACTTTACGAACAAGCTCTTATCGAAAAACACTGTTTTCCACGACCTATCCGGTTTCCGGCATTGCCCTACTGCTCGGGTTTCATCTTTGGATCGCGAAACTGTGTAGCGTATGTAGAAGTGATCGCTGTAGGTGAATTCATCGCTGACCCTTCACCGCATCCCACTTTCAAGTTCTGGGCTACAAAACGTTATATCAATGACTGATTCACGTCCGTTCTTACTAAAAGTCCTTGTATTATCTTGATTGGCTAGAACGAGGTCCAACCGGGCAAATGACTCTAGCAGAAGATCCCCTCGCTCTTTCGTGATCCTGCTACCCCAGGCCGTGGCCCATGCGTTGAAATCGCCCCCTACTACAACCGGGCGTTTCGTGGAGAGCACGAACCACCATGTCGTCGAGCATCCTCTCGTATTTGGCTGTAGGCCATCTAGGAGGAGCGTAACAAGAGCACACAAACACACCACCAATCTTGACAACTATCTCCCCCGCTGTACTCTCCAGACATCGCTCCATTGGACTACTATCTCTTCCGATCGATGACGCATGACCTGGCCGAGCAGCGCTTCCGTTCTTTCGAGGACACCCAAAATTGGATCCATGCATGGATCGCGTCGAAAGATGAACAATTTTTCCCACAAGGAACTCAAAAGCTGCCCAAATTGTAGGGAAAAGTTGTGGCTAACTATGGCAATTACTTTGAAGAATGAGTTTGTGAGGAGTTTTTTACAATAAAGCCTCAAATCTTGAGAAAAAACGGCGAGTTTCTATTTGTACACCTAATACAAAGCCGTCGTGAGTGTCGTCTACCACCTCCTGGATTGGACAGCTCCCTCCTACCACAATAGCGGCCAATTTATCGGCGTCACAAGCCCAGTTCCAATCTGGAGCAGGGATTCTGTATGGGTCAGACACCACCACCACATCCACCCCCGTTTCGGCCATCCGCTCTAGCAGTAGATCCTGCGCCAGCTCGCAGTGGTTCAAGTTTATTTGGATTACTTGCATCCACTTTTGATAGCTGCGCATCGCGAGCTCCCTGGAGCATGTTTCTTGTCCTGTCCCGGAGGGCACAACACACAGTTAGGTTCATTTATGCAGTCCTTAACTGTATGTCCAACCTCACTACATCGTCGACACATGTTTGTGCGATCCACGCCCTTACAGTTTGCCTTTTGGTGGCCTGTCTCCCAGCACTTGAAGCATTGCTTAGGCTTCTCGTCTTGCCTTAAAGTGCAATCGTTTCAGCCGACTCTTACCATGCCCACTTTTAATAGTTTTTGCGCGTCTCTCTCAGGCAGCACAATTTCGGCCATCACCACGTTCCGGTGGAAGCGCCTCAACCTTGTGCTAATTGTCGAATAGAAATCGATGGAACGAAAATCCAGTCATTTTTGTGGATTGATAGTTTTTCCTATGAAATCAAGCACTTGTTCCTATAGATTCCTTGCACGGATTTGGGCAATCAGGCTGTGCTCTAGGGTACTATTTGGCTATTTTCTGACATGATACGACCTTAAAACTTCTCTTAAACATATTTGCCTAACAGTTATGACGTCTGTTGTGAGTTTTTCTTGGTGGAATTACGCTGAGAGATCCCAGGATTGTTGATTCACTTTTGTCTGCAGAATCGGGCATTTGTTACACTTTTCGGCTGTTTCATTGTGCTAAAATCAAGGTAAAAGTCCCTCAGTAACATTTGTATACGGTATTTTTAGTTGAGTTTGGAAATTTTAAGACTTTCGAGGTTTTTCTCCACCCAAATCGAGTTTTAATAATGAGTGTGCAGGCATTTTTTTTTCACCCTTCACGTTCCATCGGCGATAACTTTTGAAGGCGTGGATCAATTTTGACAAAATTTTTACCACTAAATAAACTACTAGACTACTACCATTAAAACGCTGTCAACAGAATTGCAAAGTGACCATTAGAAGCGCTGCAGTGATTAAAAACGTGTGTCCAGATTCTAAATGGATGGGGCTTTATTACAAAAATAGTCGAGAAAGGTACGAAAACCACGCCAAAAAAGCTTATCCACTCCTAGATGTTTGTCTTGTTTAATATTACACATCACCTCCATCGTTTGCAATAAAACAATCCTATCATTTTTACATTAATTCTACCACAATAGCAGATATTTCTGGTACATTTGTTCTTTCCAATCAGTTACAATTCCTTGCAGTAATAGGTTGCTTCTGTGGATCCATGTTAATTAAATTGACTCTTCAAAATCGACCTCGCTCTCGCTTCAAATGTGATCGAGGAATGTGTATGCCATACCAAAATGTTCGTTTTTAAATATATTCAACATTACAATGCTAGATTTTATGATTCGATTGATTCTGCAGCCTTTTAGAATGCGTATCTGAAGCCTATTTTCAGCATGTATGAAGTACATAACGAGTTTTCACTTCAAAATAATAATGTAATATTTTTTTCTCCAAATTTCAACATTGCACTTGATTTCTTTTATCTCGGCTGCGTCTTTTGAGATCCTATCGATGGCTTTGTCGCCAAAATTAATGGAGTCGCCAAATTAATGGAGATGCATGGAAAAAGATTTTGTACACGTGATTGTGTATCACGTTTCTCCTCTGCTAATAGTCGGATAGATTGTACGCCTGTACCCCGCAAACCATGGAATTCACGATTTCGTATGCTCACTGTAGGAGTGAGCGCGACGTCCGATTAAACAGCGCTATACAAAATTTTGTATAGCTTTGTTTCATCGGACGTCGCGCTCACTCCTACAGTGAGCATACGAAATCGTGAATTCCATGGTTTGCGGGGCAGATGGCTGGCGCAAGCAATGAGAACCCCGCCGCCTCGGGAACGACGATTAATCGACGATAATTAATCGACGATCGCTCGAGATGCTGTGGGTTCGGGTTCGTCTCGAACGTGAGACCCACTTCATCGGAGCCGTGCACCTCGCCCCGGATCGCAGTCAGGTCTTGTGCACACTCCCCACGACTCCCTCTCCATTAGAGCAGTGCCCATTTCGGAGGATTGTATCCTCTCAGCCCTCGCAAATCTGAAGCCCTCCTTCTCCCCGGGTCCGGACGGTATCCCTTCCTCTGTGCTTAAAGGATGCATGCGCTCTTTAACACCGATCCTAGTTAGACTCATCAGCAGATCTCTGCGCGAATGGTCTTTCCCGCGGAGTTGGAAGTCCGCTTGGATCGTACCAATCCTCAAGAAGGGTTGCCGCCAAACTGCCTCTAGCTACCGCGGCATCTCCCTCCTCTGTGCCACCTCCAAGATCTTTGAATCAGTCGTTCATTCCCACGCTCTATCTCTCGTCTCTTCCTCTATCTTCTACCTGGCTTTATGCCTAAGCGGTCTATAATGACCAACCTCATTTCCCTTCTGCAACACGTCTACCCTGCCGCTGCATCTGGCTGGCAGGTGGATGTTGTCTACACGGACTTTAGTGCCGCGTTCGACTGCATCCCTCACTGACTGCTGATCGCTAAGCTTAGGCAGATGGGTTTGCGCAATCCTCTCCTCTCCTCGATTCAATCCTTCCTCACCGGGCGGACCTTCCGCGTTCAGACCCTCTTTTCTTCTTCTCTTCCTCTTCCTATCACCTCAAGCTCCCCAAGCTGGGACTACTGCCTCCACAACGCCCCCTCCCCCGTATATCCACCGTGCAAGACCTTGGCGTGCGCCTTGACAGTGCGCTCAACTTCCTTCCACACGTCGAGGCCACTGTATTTAAGGCAAGTAAGACCTTCGGAAGGCTTGAAAAGGTGCAACGGCGGTTCACCAGGCTGGCTATTCGGCGACTACTGGGGACATCCTATGCCAACATGCCCCTACGTCACCCGCTGCCACATGCTCGATCTACCGACCATCGAGTCCCGCCACGCCATGGCCCGAGCCCTTCTCGTCGGAGGCCTGCTACTGAACAGCCTCGACGCGCCGCGCCCTACGTTCCAGCCCGCGCCCTCCGTGACAGGCCTCCTCTCCTCATTCCCGCTCGCCGTAGTATCTTCGGCCAAAACGATCCGTTTCTGAGGGTGCTGCGCTCGTTCAACGACGCCAGCGCACTATTCGACTTTAACCTTCCTATCTCCACTTTCCGCTCTCGCCTCCGCAACGCCCTCTCCTAGCCTTCCAAACCAGACCTCGTTTGTACTCTTAGCCTTTAAGTTACTTTGTATAGCCCCTCTCGGCGAACAAGGTGTTTTTCAATAAAATCAAATCAAATCAAATCAAATCAAAGATAGGATAAGAAAAATATTCCGAGCCTTTTTGCACGGTTTTTTTTTTTGCATTTTTGACTTTTATAACACTAGTTCAGGTAAGCAGAAACGGACCACCGCGACAAGCGCTGTTGGAGAACTACAGTATATTTCTTTTTTAACGATTGAATGCTATTGGAAGTGCTTGCTAAAATGTTGAAGATCCTGTTGAAGATCCTTTCGGCAGTTCCCAGCGATATTATTCCGTTGCACACATATGATAATGAAATGCCATGTGGTATCCACTCATCGGACACAGGCCAAACATTACACTCTGTCGGAACACAATCTCGTGCAAAATGCCTTGGAGGACCCATAACTAACGACATTCTTTTCTTTTTTTACTTCTAGCTTTCTTGTTCGCCAATTGATTTGAAGAAACTAGAAAAACTTATCGTAATCGCTTGTACAAGAGATTCGAAGCATCAAATGGCGTCATCGAAATGGCGAAGTTCATGGAAACGCCCTGGTAGCAACAAGAAGGAGCATCAAGATTCTCTCAAAACCAAAAGCAATCTCACAGGCCTGAAACATGCACTTCATGGAACGTCGTATCAATTGAAGCTGGGAATCGTTGTTTCCCTAGCGAATGTTAAGAAGACTTTGGTTTCAACCGAAAAATACAGCTTTACAGTTACGGCAGAGGATCCTACAGCCGGAAAATTCGATGATATTGTGTATGCTTTTCAAGATGGCAACAAAACCGGAACTCTGAAGATTCAATCGAAACACAAGCTGAGTTCATCTCCCTGTAAGAGTGGACTTCAGGATGGGAACTCATCAGCTAAAGAGATACATGTGCAACACAAACAGGAATCATCCATCCCCAAGATTACACTGAATGACCTCATCGCAGACTCAAAAAATGATTTTTTTATCCAGCAATACTTCAAATCATACCGTGACCAACCACAAGGAGCTATAAAAAATGATGTGGAAGGATTGATCATTTGCACCAACGCGGATTTAGATGACGACGCAAAAGTAATGTGGAACGAAATAGATGCAGCTGTCCTGACCGATTCAACGACTTCTTTGGATTCCTACATCTCATCATTATTCGATAAGGCTGGAGGTAAATGCTATCAACTCAAAACTAATTATAAATGTGCTGCGTTAGCTAAGCTGTTGATCAATGCCATCAAATCAAAGGAGCAAATGGTAACCTGGCAAAGACCTCTATTCAAAGAGTATCGTGCGGCGATTCTGGATATCATTGATATGGATAGTATTTCAGAAAATATTCGTTCATTTAAGTTTACAGATCATTTTTTGAATCCAAACTATTCTAACTCAAAACCAGGTTATGAAGCATTTAGAAAAGAGTTCAAAGATCAATTCCAAAAAGAACTTGGGTTAAATGAAACTCAATGTGAGCTTTTTAAAGCAAATATTCGAATACATGTAGCGGAAAACTTTGTCTTGGATGAAAAGAATCCATACCGGTCATCTGGTATTTTTCCAGATGATAATGTCGATGAAGCCTTCAAATCGTTCTGCGATAGATTTCGTTTGGTGTGTGGCACCTATAATGAACAAGGGTTAGACGAAGCAATAGTAAAAATTTGGAAGAATTGGTATTTTGACAATAATCAATTGGTATCTAATCGACTGCAAGAGCGTGTTGAGGAGAATATGGTTACCGAAAAGCTATTTAAAACTTATTTTAATTGGCTGATGGATCCATTTGCCAAACCGTTGCACTCAGAGGATATAAAAAAGGACTTCGAAAATATTGAAAACACTCTGGCACACATAAAACTGAGGGGTATTTCAGATAAACTACGCAGGAAATTTGTGGATTCGCCATTTCGAGTTAATGAAGACGTTCTTAAAGCTTCTGACTTGTATGAATCTGTTAAATCTAAAAGCGTTCTAGAAGTTGTGGCATATGACATTCCATTTGGGGCAACGGTAATATCAGACATTTTGCATCTACAGGATAAAGAACCGATTTTCCTCGAAGAATCGGATTTTCCGAACGATCCCAAACAAGCGAAGAACATTATTTCTTCCCTCCGTCTACACGCCAACTATTTAATAATTATCTACAATGGAATGGACGCTGCGCCAGTATATATGTTTAAGAATTATGAAGTGCAAGTATGTCTTATCAAGAAGCCAAGGAACACTCAATCAAGAATACAATCAGGATCAATCGAAATTAGTAGGTTTCGTGTTCACGACTTGATCGAACAATCATGGAATCAGTTTCTTCGTGAAACCATTTCTGTATGCACTACAACAATTATTCCATCCAAGATATTCCAGAACAATTCCCGAAACCTTCCAATTGAGAAACTTATCCATTTTTTGGATTGGGGAAAGCAAATGGAAGAAAACAACGAAATTTTAAAGAAATATCGGAAAATCCAAAGTATTTATGTTCATCGTCCCTGGGTTGACGAGGAAAGCAAGCTTGAAGCACAGTACAAATGTTGGAATAAAGACTCCCCAGTACTGAAAAGCATAAGAGAACCCCACAAGGAAGGAATGAGCATCAAGGAAATAACGAAAATATTTAAGCAAGACACAGCTTTCCATCAAATGTTCGGAAAGGCAAATAATCCAGAGGAAAAGCGCGAACCAATCGTTGGCGACGAAGGAAAGAAAGTGTTGATACTTTTGGGTGAAGCGGGACACGGAAAGTCAACCAACCTCACATGGTTGGCTTGGCATTTGCGAAAACGAAATCCCTCATCCTTGGTTGTACGATGTAACCTATCCGACCATTGTTCCGACTTTAAACCATTTACAATTGGCCCAAAGAAAAAGGCTACAAATGATATCGATGAAACGGAAGCATTGAGAATGTTGTACAAACTGCTTCGTTCATCACTTCAACTTGAACGGGAAATGGCTGAGAAATGTTCAAAATATTTAGATCTTTCTGATGGAGAAGCAAATGTGAACGAAGATCTGGTGGAAAATCACCGTCCACCCTTAAACATCTTAACCAACCTGCTGGTATTCAAAGAAAAGTTTAATGCAGAAGAATTGGTGTTGTTGTTGGATGGGTTTGATGAAATAGCACCTCATTATGAAGAGGTGGTTTTAAAGTTCCTTTCTCTGTTTGAACAATTTAAAGGAGTAGGGAAAATATATCTCACCAGCCGCCCGCATGGTTTCAAAGAGCAATTCGAAAAGGCATTCAAAAATTCCTCATTTTTCAAATTGAAACCTCTATCGTTTCATGATAAAGCATTAATTCTGTTTAAGATGATGAATTTAAAATGGAATATTGGAAATACTGACAATGAAGAGGTATCTGATTTCAATAAATCGTTGTGTTACATGCTTCTTTTAAGTTTAGGTCACATGAGTGATGTTCCACTAAACCTGATGATGGCTGTGGACATTCTGGGTGATCATGTTTTTCATAATGAAAATATGAACATAAATTTTTCTTCTAGAACGTACAAGAAAAATCTGTTTAAGACGATCTCACACTTATCAAAGCATTCGTTTACCGTGGAAGAGTTTGTGAAGGTAACGATCCGACAACTTCTCTATGACAAAAAAGGGGGAGAGAAAAAAAAAAAAGTAGATAATCCAGAAGAAATTGAAAGCTTAGCAAAGGCCATAGATGAACGGAAAAGGCTGCATGGATTAGTGGCATTATGGAAGTTGTTTAACAAGAATGAGCTGCTTATTATCTTATCGGCAAATGAGGTCCGAGAGGCAGAGGATTACATGAAAAAAATACAGGAAGGCAGTGAAAAAACTGGAATAATTAATAGCACCGGTGATGGGGAAATAAACTTTATCCATCGTACATTCGTTGACTACTTGGCTGCTTGGTGGATTGTCAAGCGACAAAATGAAGGGAATCAACAAGACAGGAAGAAAATATCTTGTCTAGAGTCTTTCTGGGATGAGGAGCGTAAAGCCCTGCGAAGGAATATTGACATCATTCTTGCTCAACACCATCCGCTACATGTGGCTATTATTGAGAAGGATTGGTCAGTAGTAGCGTCTTTACTTACAACAAATCCAAACTCACTCTTTGAGAAAGATGATGGGAAGAGAACGGCACTGCATCTATTGGCATTTTATAATGACTTTGAAGAAAACAGGTCATATTTTTTACCAGATTCCATCAAATCTTACATAATAAATGCCAAAGAACAAATATTTGGATGGACGGCTATGGATTGCGCGTTCCATACCGACAAGCCCCCATTGATATTTTATCTCTTGCATCATGGGGCCCCCATAAATGTAAACTTTCTCTACGAGCAGGTAGTTTCAGCTGGTCAAGATAAAATTCGGAAAGCTGCAAAATATGCTACATATGTTATGGAATATTTCAGCCATCAAGCAATCGATTACCAGTCACACGATGCCTTAAAAAAAATGAAACTATTTTGTGATAAAGTAATTGATGATTTGTTAAACGAGACATCTGAAAACTTCGAACGCAAACAATCTTCGAATTTCAAGAAAGACGAAAATACTAAGAGCAATGAAAAACAAATTCTAGAAGACATTATTGCGGAAGATTCAGTTTGGATGCTGGAGAGCGTAATTCTAAGGGGTGTTGATAGAAAACATTTCGTTCGAATGATAAGAAATTCCTTTTATGGTTTGGAGTTCGAAAGAAAGTCGATGATGGTCTTGAAATATTTTATGACAAGTGATCCATCCTTTTTAAATGACGAGGATATTTGGCATTGCATACTCCTTTCTGTGGTTAAGAATTTCAAAGATGAATTCAAGTATTTTTTCGATTTCTACTGTTCTCGAATTAAGATCAAAGATTTTCAACCCTGTTCAATTCCTTCGATACAAAGTGATTCTATCGATTGTTCAAATCAAAGTGATGTAGCTGGATATCTAATTGATTATGTTGAAACGAATTTACAGCGTATAGTTAAGGATTTCAAATTTAACATACATTGGACAAAAATGGGAATACCGGCTGGAATCGTGATTGAAGAAAACATACTCTCGTTGCTGGTTATATGTGTGACAACAGTAAGGCCATCTATGCTTAGGTATTTGAAAGAGTCATGCAAGTTGAATCTTTGCGCTAGTATTATGTATTCTCTAGCAATGATAACTAATCATTTGTTAACGAAGATACATCGTGAGGCGACAATAAAACCAAGCCAAGCATATGAATGTCTGTTTGACCTGGCATCGAATATAAACGACGTTGAAGCGAATAAATTGCTTCGTCTTGCCATAGTATCTCATCTTTTCGAATTCTCAAAATGTCTAATAGTGCGATACAATGTCGATTTCTATGCTAAGGATGAGGTAAAGGGTTGGAATGTTTTCCATTTATGTGTTTCAAATCAACGATCATTTTGGGTTGAAGAAATGGCCTCTGTTGATTACGATTCTTCTTTTGTTGATGGTACTAAAACAGATTTGTTCCGTTACATGCTAGCAAAAGCAAGCGACATGGACTGTTTTGGTATTTTCGATAAGAAAAAACGAAGCATTGTCTACCTCGCAATGGAAAGTGAACAAAGAGGCATAGTTGAACTTATTATAGCTCGAAAATTGGGACTCAATGATTTTAAAGATATCAGAAACCTACGTGCGGATGCCATTCCAAATATAACATTTTGTTACCATGAGATTTGCGAGATTTCGAAATCTGTTGGACATAAATGGTGGCATTACATAATACTTTGTATGTTAGCTAAGCAAATAGCTAAAATTTCGTTAACCATCGATGAACAATCAAAAGAGCCAAATGCTGGCCGCTTGTTACTCCAAAAGAATGCCAAAGAGTTATACAAAACTGCAATGAAAGGCAGATCCCTATTCTTGGTGTACTATTTGCATCGCGAGTTCCCTAGCGCGATTCCAACATCGATTTATGACGTTCTCGACGCCGATTGGTTAGCATGTGCAGCAAAGAGCCTACTTTCACCAGACTTTCTTGTTGTCACCAAATGGTTGCTCAATCCAAACGAGATGGATCAGCATGTTGATTTGTATGAAATTGTTGAAAAATGTGAAACCGTAGAATGTGATCTGACCTCAGTAAATTTAGAAACATTGGTCATGCATGTTAAAACGATTCTATCGGCCAATCGATCGGTGGAAGAGATATTTAAATTGAAGCTCTTGGTCCTTGCTGTATGCATGAAACATGAATCAATGCTTAGACATTTATGTGAAACATTGAACGTAAACATCGATTGGAAGGTTCTAATCGATATTATAGAAATTGTACATAAGTTGATTGATGAAGCGGGAAATGAAGAATCGGATGAATGTGCGTTCGAAAAGCCTGATTTTGTTCCGATTTATAGATATCTGTTTGAACGAACCTCCAATCTTGACGAAAAAGATGTCGATGGTAGAAATGTGTTACATCTTGCTGTTCAATCTAGCCTCGGCTGTATGGCAGAGTTCTTGATTAAATACAACATGGTCAATGTCATGATCCCCAATGAGCAGAATGGATGGAATATCTTCCACTACTATGCTTCAAGCAACAGATGGAAAGGTTGCTTAACAGAAAATGATTCTCTATTGCCATTGATAACTCGACGGATGCTTGAGATCGCAACCGATGGCTTTCCGCTCTCGTGCCTGCCGCAACGTCACAAGAATAAACTCAAAGAGCTTTGTTTTAGCTCCAGTGAAGGAAAAAAGAGTGTTTTCCATGTTGCTGTTGAGGCTGGTAACATTGAAACAGCAGAATACATGATTGAGTGTCTTCTGGGAAGTGGCTGCATAGACAAACATGAAATAATGAATTCAGACGAATGCTCGCGCTACAGAGAATGTTATGATGAGGTTTATCAAATAGTATCACAACTTCCACTTAACGGATATTGTGATTATCTTTTACATAGATTAAGTACATCAATCCGCAGATTCTCGCCAGAAAAAACTGAACAAATAACAGAACAAGGGAATGTAGAAGATCATCTCGTTGAAGATATCTGCCGATCAGCAATCATGTATCGATCGGTCACAATATTAGAACATCTGATGATATCGTATGAGGATCAAATGAACCAAGCATTGGCTAGAAGCACTAACAACGAATTGCTTGCCTGCATGACGGAGTGCATCAGAAGGAACAGAACCAAGATATTCAATGTGTTCGTTGGTCACTATCGCACCTTACAAGGCATTCAACCTAGAGTGGAGGTTGAGTATGAGAATGAGGAAAATGATAACATTGAGGAAGCCAACATTAATGACTACAAAATACAATGGCGAATTATCGACGAATTCGCCCAAGATGTGACTTTGAATCGAGACTTTCTGCATCTCCTTATTTTGTCAGTTGCGTATGGAAGGCTCTCGATGACACGATTTTTGGTTGAAATGCTGGAGCTGGAGGTCAGCAAATCATTGCTTCAATTAATCATGAAAGTGTTGAAAAATCTGTGGGATGAGAATTGTAAGACTGCAACGCCAGTATATGAATACCTCGCGAGCAAATGCGAAGGAAACCCTAATTTGTTGCATCTTTGCATGCAAGCTGAGTGTTATGATATGCTCGAATACCTCATAAAAGAGAAAAAGCTTGATCCGAATGAAGTTGATTCGGAGAATGGATGGAATGCTGGTCACTATTATGCCTCAGATCCGAATAGGAAGTCGGGTTACGAGGAATTTACTTGGTTGGTAGAAGAGTATAAAATGGACTGTTTTGGTGTTTACGATAGAAATGGTAGAAGCATTCTTCATTTTTCGTTGGAAAATGGTTTAAATCGATCAGTGGAGTTCATCATTAAGCACAGACTGGGCCTCAAAGGTGATAACCAACCATGGTATAAATGGAACATGAATAAAATAGAAGAGCCCATCGATGAACTCCAACAAATTATACAATCGTTTCAGGAAAATACACCTCAAAAAACACAAGTTCTTCAAGATGTATTAGATACTTTGGCTTTTTTCTTAACCAACTTGGCATCCTCAAATACTGGAGCGATATTAGATCATAATTCCAGGAAAGATGATGAGGACAATGAAAAAAAAAAAATTGAAAATGTTACTGGAAACAATTCGGTTTCAATGCTGGAGAGAATAACTCGACAGGAAGCTAATAAGAAGGTTGTCTTTCAAATGATACTGATTTCTTACTTCGATTTTGCGTTGGAAAGTATGTCGATTTTTGTGTTGAAATATTTTATGGGAAAGGAACCATCAATTTTAAAAGACGAACACCTTTTGAAATGCGCAGTATATGCTGCACTAAAGGATTACCAAGATGAATTCAAGTATTTTTTCGATTTCTACTGTTCTCGAATTAAGATCAAAGATTTTCAACCCTGTTCGATTGAAACTGATCAACCAGATTATCTTATTGGTTATTTAAAGTCTGGTACAATAAATAAACTTTACGAAACCGTAAATAACATACGTTGGCCGAAACTGGGAATACCGACAGAAATTATGATTGATGAAAACATACTTTCGCTGTTGGTTATATGTGTGACAACAGGTAGATCATCCATGCTAAGGTATTTGAAAGAGTCATGCAAACTATTTTTTTGCGCCGACCTTGTCTATCCTCTAGCAATGATAACTCATCATTTGTTATCGAAGATACATCGTGAAGCGACAATAAAACCAAGCCAAGCATATGATGCCCTGTTGTACCTGGCATCGAATATAAGCGACGTCGAAGCGACTAAAATGCTTCGTTCTGCAATAACATCCAATCTTTTCGAGTTCTCAAAATGTCTAATAGTGCGATACAATATCGAATTCCATGCTAAGGATGAGGTAAAGGGTTGGAATGTTTTCCATTTATGTGTTTCAAATCAACGCTCATTTTGGGTTGAAGAAAAGATCTCTGTTGATTACGATTCTTCTTTTGTTGATGTTAATAAAACAGATTTGTTCCGTTACATGCTAGCAAAAGCAAGCGACATGGACTGTTTTGGTATTTTCGATAAGAAAAAACGAAGCATTGTCTACCTCGCAATGGAAAGTGAACAAAGAGGCATAGTTGAACTTATTATAGCTCGAAAATTGGGACTCAATGATTTTAAAGATATCAGAAACCTACGTGCGGATGCCATTCCAAATATAACATTTTGTTACCATGAGATTTGCGAGATTTCGAAATCTGTTGGACATAAATGGTGGCATTACATAATACTTTGTATGTTAGCTAAGCAAATAGCTAAAATTTCGTTAACCATCGATGAACAATCAAAAGAGCCAAATGCTGGCCGCTTGTTACTCCAAAAGAATGCCAAAGAGTTATACAAAACTGCAATGAAAGGCAGATCCCTATTCTTGGTGTACTATTTGCATCGCGAGTTCCCTAGCGCGATTCCAACATCGATTTATGACGTTCTCGACGCCGATTGGTTAGCATGTGCAGCAAAGAGCCTACTTTCACCAGACTTTCTTGTTGTCACCAAATGGTTGCTCAATCCAAACGAGATGGATCAGCATGTTGATTTGTATGAAATTGTTGAAAAATGTGAAACCGTAGAATGTGATCTGACCTCAGTAAATTTAGAAACATTGGTCATGCATGTTAAAACGATTCTATCGGCCAATCGATCGGTGGAAGAGATATTTAAATTGAAGCTCTTGGTCCTTGCTGTATGCATGAAACATGAATCAATGCTTAGACATTTATGTGAAACATTGAACGTAAACATCGATTGGAAGGTTCTAATCGATGTTATGGTAATTGCACATAGCTCATATTGTTATCAACCGGAAACTGAAACCACAGATGAATGTGCGTTCGGAAAGCCTGATTTTACTCAGGCTTACAAATATCTGTTCGGACGTATCTCCAATCTTGGGGAAATAGATACCGAGGGTAGAAATGTGTTACATTTTGCGGCACAATTTGGACTCGATTGTATGGCCATGTTCATGATTAAGCAAAATATGTTCAATGTCCTCGACACCAATATGCAAAATGGATGGAATGCTTTGCACTACTTTGCTTCAAGAACAGTACGATCATGGTGCGGTCTTGAGTTTACTTCAAACTTCCTCTACTTGCTCAAAAAAATAGTTGAGATGGAATTGTGTGACTTTATGACTAAGAACACATTAGAAACTCAAAAGACTAAATTTAAAGAACTTTTTTTCGACAATAGCGGCGGAAAAAAGAGTGCAATTGATGTTGCAATTCATGTTGCAATTGAGGCTGACAATATAATAATGACACGAGACTTCATTGAGTTACGTCTTGGAATTAGAAGCATATACAATCATGAAATAAAGAATTCAGATGAATGTGTTAGCTTCAAAGAATGTTATGATATGGTTAACCAAATTGCTGCAAAACTCCCATTCAATTCAGAAACTAAAGAGCTTTTAGAAAATTTATCCAAACCCATCGATAGCTTCTCTCACGGAAATATTAAACATGTCCAGGAACAAAGTAATAACGAAAAGTTTGTCATTGAAGAAGCCGGTTATTCAACGATCGGTCACACCACCCAGGCGTCAACATTGGAGCCACATCATATAACCGAAGTATTCAATAAAAACACAATCGATGAAATGTTTACTAGCATGAAAGAATGCATTAGACGAAAAAGAGGTAGTTTATTCAAAGAGCTGCTACAACGTTATTGCAACACAATGAGCTCTAGAAATGAGTATCCCGTTAACAAACCGGATGATGATGATGCTAATGATGGTGTTGATGATGATGATGATGATGATGATGATGATGATGATGATGATGATGATGATGACGATGATGAAAACGAAAAAAAATTAATAGATGAAGACGAAATAAAATGGTCGCTTGTAGTACACGAAACCATCAGTAAATCCGTTGATTGCAATCATTTGAAGT
This sequence comes from Anopheles darlingi, assembly GCF_943734745.1. Classification (NCBI taxonomy): domain Eukaryota; kingdom Metazoa; phylum Arthropoda; class Insecta; order Diptera; family Culicidae; genus Anopheles; species Anopheles darlingi. Next base: position 31,235,660 of record NC_064875.1, on the reverse strand, counting down.
TGCTCATTTTATCAGTCGCTTATAGAAGAAGTAGCATGATAAAGTTGCTAATTAAAAAGCTTCAATTAAAGATTGATATGCAATTGATTAATAAAATCATCAAAATGTTTTATAATTTGAATTTTGAAGGTCGAAAGGCCATGAACCCTATCTATGATTTATTAATACAACTGAGTAGAGGGAACGCAAACTTATTGCATCTTTACGCCTACGCTGGGGATAAGGATATGGTCAAATATCTTGTTGATTGTCGGAGGTTTGATCCAAATGAAAAAAATCCAGATGATGAGAAGACCGCTTTACACTATTGTATTTCAGAATTAGGCACAGACGATGCTTTTGGAAATAGATTATTGCTTTGTGAATTCCTGATGAAAATATCATCGATAAATTGTTTCGATGATATCGGAAAACATATCACTGACATGATCAAATCTTTGTCCGTAAGTCGGAGAAACAGAGTAATTGAGCTTTACTTTAACAGTGTTATTCATAATGCTGCTGAAGATGGCAAGCTGGATAATATGGAAAACGTCGTTTGTTTGCAACTAGGCATTGACAATATCGAGTTTCATGAAATAACAAATACAGACGAATATTCTAGTTTCAGAGAATTTTATGAATTGCTAAACAAAGTGTTAGCACAGCATCCGTTCAATGATAAGTTTGAAAAACTTTTAGACAGAATAGCTAAACCCATCGATAGATTCTCGAGCAAGGAATATATCAATCTTATAAAGGAACAAACGAATACAGAACAACACATAGCAGATGCTTGCCGTACAGCGATTAAGTATAGATCTGTCTCAACATTGGAACATCTAATCACGGTGTGCAACCAAAGATTGCCTGAAAGCTCTAGCAGAGAACTGTTTGCCTGTATGATGGAGTGCATCCGAAGAAATAGAAGAAGTTTATTCAAAGTGCTTCTCCATTGCTATTGCCGCAGTATAACCAAAACAATGAGTTCAACAAATGAGTATCCAGATAACAAGGACGATGATGGTGATGATGACGATGATGATGAGAACGAAGAAGAGTTGTTTATAGATGAGGACGAAATGAATTGGTCCCCGGTAACACAAGAAGTCGCCGATAATTCCGCTGACTTCTACAATTTGAAGCTCCTCATTTTATCAGTCGCTTATGGAAGAAATAGCATGATAAAGTGCCTAATTAAAAAGCTTCAATTAATAATTGATATTACATTGATTGTAAAAATCACAGAAGTTTTTAATGCTTTGGAGTTTGAGGATCAAATAGCAATGAATTCTACTTTTGAATTATTACTACAACTAAGTGGAAGAAAAGCAAACTTATTGCATCTTTACGCCTACGCTGGGGATAAGGATATGGTCAAATATCTTGTTGATTGTCGGAGGTTTGATCCAAATGAAAAAAATCCAGATGATGAGAAGACCGCTTTACACTATTGTATTTCAGAATTAGGCACAGACGATGCTTTTGAAAATAGATTATTGCTTTGTGAATTCCTGATGAAAATATCAACGATAAACTGTTTCGATGATATCGGAAAACATATCACTGACATGATCAAATCTTTGTCCGTAAGTCGGAGAAACAGAGTAATTGAGCTTTACTTTAACAGTGTTATTCATAATGCTGCTGAAGATGATAAGCTGGATAATATGGAAAACGTCATTTGTTTGCAACTAGGCATTGACAATATCGAGTTTCATGAAATAACAAATACAGACGAATATTCTAGTTTCAGAGAATTTTATGAATTGCTAAACAAAGTGTTAGCACAGCATCCGTTCAATGATAAGTTTGAAAAACTTTTAGACAGAATAGCTAAACCCATCGATAGATTCTCGAGCGAGGAAGATATCAATCTTATAAAGGAACAAACGAATACAGAACAACACATAGCAGATGCTTGCCGTACAGCGATTAAGTATAGATCTGTCTCAACATTGGAACATCTAATCACGGTGTGCAACCAAAGATTGCCTGAAAGCTCTAGCAGAGAACTGTTTGCCTGTATGATGGAGTGCATCCGAAGAAATAGAAGAAGTTTATTCAAAGTGCTTCTCCATTGCTATTGCCGCAGTATAACCAAAACAATGAGTTCAACAAATGAGTATCCAGATAACAAGGACGATGATGGTGATGACGTCGATGATGATGAGAACGAAGAAGAGTTGTTTATAGATGAGGACGAAATGAATTGGTCCCCGGTAACACAAGAAGTCGCCGATAATTCCGCTGACTTCTACAATTTGAAGCTCCTCATTTTATCAGTCGCTTATGGAAGAAATAGCATGATAAAGTGCCTAATTAAAAAGCTTCAATTAATAATTGATATTACATTGATTGTAAAAATCACAGAAGTTTTTAATGCTTTGGAGTTTGAGGATCAAATAGCAATGAATTCTATTTTTGAATTATTATTACAACTTAGTGGAAGAAAAGCAAACTTATTGCATCTTTACGCCTACGCTGGGGATAAGGATATGGTCAAATATCTTGTTGATTGTCGGAGGTTTGATCCAAATGAAAAAAATCCAGATGATGAGAAGACCGCTTTACACTATTGTATTTCAGAATTAGGCACAGACGATGCTTTTGAAAATAGATTATTGCTTTGTGAATTTCTGATGAAAATATCATCGATAAACTGCTTCGATGATATCGGAAAACATATCACTGACATGATCAAATCTTTGTCCGTAAGTCGGAGAAACAGAGTAATTGAGCTTTACTTTAACAGTGTTATTCATAATGCTGCTGAAGATGGCAAGCTGGATAATATGGAAAACGTCGTTTGTTTGCAACTAGGCATTGACAATATCGAGTTTCATGAAATAACAAATACAGACGAATATTCTAGTTTCAGAGAATTTTATGAATTGCTAAACAAAGTGTTAGCACAGCATCCGTTCAATGATAAGTTTGAAAAACTTTTAGACAGAATAGCTAAACCCATCGATAGATTCTCGAGCAAGGAAGATATCAATCTTATAAAGGAACAAACGAATACAGAACAACACATAGCAGATGCTTGCCGTACAGCGATTAAGTATAGATCTGTCTCAACATTGGAACATCTAATCACGGTGTGCAACCAAAGATTGCCTGAAAGCTCTAGCAGAGAACTGTTTGCCTGTATGATGGAGTGCATCCGAAGAAATAGAAGAAGTTTATTCAAAGTGCTTCTCCATTGCTATTGCCGCAGTATAACCAAAACAATGAGTTCAACAAATGAGTATCCAGATAACAAGGACGATGATGGTGATGATGACGATGATGATGAGAACGAAGAAGAGTTGTTTATAGATGAGGACGAAATGAATTGGTCCCCGGTAACACAAGAAGTCGCCGATAATTCCGCTGACTTCTACAATTTGAAGCTCCTCATTTTATCAGTCGCTTATGGAAGAAATAGCATGATAAAGTGCCTAATTAAAAAGCTTCAATTAATAATTGATATTACATTGATTGTAAAAATCACAGAAGTTTTTAATGCTTTGGAGTTTGAGGATCAAATAGCAATGAATTCTACTTTTGAATTATTACTACAACTAAGTGGAAGAAAAGCAAACTTATTGCATCTTTACGCCTACGCTGGGGATAAGGATATGGTCAAATATCTTGTTGATTGTCGGAGGTTTGATCCAAATGAAAAAAATCCAGATGATGAGAAGACCGCTTTACACTATTGTATTTCAGAATTAGGCACAGACGATGCTTTTGAAAATAGATTATTGCTTTGTGAATTCCTGATGAAAATATCAACGATAAACTGTTTCGATGATATCGGAAAACATATCACTGACATGATCAAATCTTTGTCCGTAAGTCGGAGAAACAGAGTAATTGAGCTTTACTTTAACAGTGTTATTCATAATGCTGCTGAAGATGATAAGCTGGATAATATGGAAAACGTCATTTGTTTGCAACTAGGCATTGACAATATCGAGTTTCATGAAATAACAAATACAGACGAATATTCTAGTTTCAGAGAATTTTATGAATTGCTAAACAAAGTGTTAGCACAGCATCCGTTCAATGATAAGTTTGAAAAACTTTTAGACAGAATAGCTAAACCCATCGATAGATTCTCGAGCGAGGAAGATATCAATCTTATAAAGGAACAAACGAATACAGAACAACACATAGCAGATGCTTGCCGTACAGCGATTAAGTATAGATCTGTCTCAACATTGGAACATCTAATCACGGTGTGCAACCAAAGATTGCCTGAAAGCTCTAGCAGAGAACTGTTTGCCTGTATGATGGAGTGCATCCGACGAAATAGAAGAAGTTTATTCAAAGTGCTTCTCCATTGCTATTGCCGCAGTATAACCAAAACAATGAGTTCAACAAATGAGTATCCAGAGAACAAGGACGATGATGGTGATGATGACGATGATGATGAGAACGAAGAAGAGTTGTTTATAGATGAAGACGAAATGAATTGGTCCCCGGTAACACAAGAAGTCGCCGATAATTCCGCTGACTTCTACAATTTGAAGCTCCTCATTTTATCAGTCGCTTATGGAAGAAATAGCATGATAAAGTGCCTAATTAAAAAGCTTCAATTAATAATTGATATTACATTGATTGTAAAAATCACAGAAGTTTTTAATGCTTTGGAGTTTGAGGATCAAATAGCAATGAATTCTATTTTTGAATTATTACTGCAACTGAGTGGAAGAAAAGCAAACTTATTGCATCTTTACGCCTACGCTGGGGATAAGGATATGGTCAAATATCTTGTTGATTGTCGGATGTTTGATCCAAATGAAAAAAATCCAGATGATGAGAAGACCGCTTTACACTATTGCACATCAGCACCTGCCATAGAGGATGAATCTGAAAATAGATTATTTCTTTGCGAATATCTGATGAAAATATCATCAATGAACTGTTTTAATAATATTAAAGATGCTTTCGGTAACAATGATGAAAATCGTCCAAATGTGTTTTCGCTGGCACTGATTAATGGGCATAAAGAGATAGTCCTTTCCATTATTAAAAAAAGTTTAGGTATCCACTTTCTTGGTGACCTGAGGCTAATTTCTGACTTGCCAAAATTAAAAGAATGCATCACACAAATGAAAAAAATTATTGACAATGAATGCCTTAGCTACGACTATAAACACATATTAGACGCATTACAAGAAAGAGAAAAGGCTATGTTGTCGTGGATACAGGACCATACAATTGAATTATGAATTATGAGTACTGCCATCGCTACTAATAATTGAATTATGACTACTGCGCAGCAGGCTCACGAAGCGATCGTTAGAGGACGATGATTCTGCTGAATATTGATAAGACATCCCAATCGGCAAACAAGCCCAACGTCCACCAACAGCGTCCCATCAAGAATTTCTCGGTAATTCTGAAGTGTATGATCTACTTTAGCATGTTTGTCATGAAAGCTGAGATCTTGAAAACCGTCCAGACAAAGAAAATGAAGAAATAACTAAAAAGCAACAAAAGCTATCGACAATTGTCTATTTTTATGTAAAGGTTAATGTCATTAGTTGATTGATCAGCTTTTTAAAGAATAGTTTCCGGTCGGGGTTTCATAAAATTTCTTAATATTACTATCCATAGACGAGCTGTTTTCAATGACGATTTCGAAGTTTAGTTCGCCATTCATTGAGTTATTAATATGAATTGATGAACAATTATTGACTAAACTGTATTGATGAAGTTCGATGAACCTTTACGAGGCCAATTTTGCGAAAGAGTGAGTAATAAGTAAAGCGATAGGGTGTGTAGGGTTATCGTTTTACTTCCTTTAGTTATGTAAGTGAATTTAATGAAAAACACAACTGAACTGTCAACGTAAAAATAAAATGAAATTCAAAATGCAAATTAAAGGAATATTTGATTAGTGTGTTCAGGATTAGTGTGTTTCATTTACTCCGGTAAGTTCAAGGGTTACGCCTTGTCTTCGATTTACTATTGTGTCCAAAAAGTAAGGGGACACGGTGTCCAAATTGCCCGTTTAGAGGCATATCTTTAATTTTGTAGTTTTTGTAAGTTGCCAGAAATGTTATTGACAACTATGACAAGTTTTAAGTCAAAATATTCATTAGTGTTTGAGATACGTATTATTTTGTGAACTGCTAAAGTGAATTCTTCGTTTTTCACCATATCGCAAGTTTTTAAGCAAAGAATTAACATTCAAAATATTATTTCAGCTTAAGATGCGAATGGTACAAAAAGCGTTTAGTGACGACACTGCGTAAAAAAAATTATTTACAGGTGGTGCAAAGACTTCCAGGAGGGTCTGCAACGTCTCGAAGAGGAAGAACGCCCTGGGCCTGGATTAACAACAAGAGACTTTGCAGATAATATTGGTATATCAAACATTACATTTTGAGGGAAGTTTTGCATCTCAAGCGCGTCAGCGCTCGATCACGATAAAGCACCATTTCACACTGTGTTAGTTTTCCATCATTTTTTCGCCCAAACTCCACTCATATCGTTCCAAAACCACCATATGCGCCTGATTTGGTTACATGTGGCTTATGGCTATTCGAGAAGCCTCAAAACGTTCCGGGGATACTGTTTTAACACGATAGAGCAGATTCAAACCGCTGCGAAGAAGGTGCTGAAGGCCATTCCCAAAGACGACTTTTTCACGTGTTTCGAAAACTGAAAAATTCGTCGGCATAAGTGGATTATGTCTGGGAGGGATTACTTTGAAGGCGAAAAAATTGATTTGGAAGAAAAATTAAGGAACTTTCAAAATAAATCTAATGCTCCCTTATTTTTTGGACACAGTAGTATGTGAAGATTCACATTATTTACGTCTTATATCTTATGGATATTGATCCATGATTCAATAGCACTTTCTCTCTCTTCTAATTCTTATAACATGTAATTAAACCTTTTAGTTTCATTGTACTAATGCATTACTTGTTTCATTTTACTAATGTATTTTTTTAATTTTTGTAAATTACATACCTGCCGGACATCAGCATGAAAGCTTAAACCTAACATTTTTTTTATAATCTTTAGAACTATATCTTTATGACCATTAATCATTGCTGAGGAAAGCACATCTAAACAATAGTGTAGAGCGGTTTTCCTATCATCTGGATTTTTTTCATTTGATTCAACCTTCCTAAAGTCGACCAGATATCTAATCATATGCCAGTCTCCAACACAGGTGTATAAATTTAATAAGTTAGCGTCTAATCCACCTAGTTGTAATAACAGTTCATAAATATGATTCAGAGACATTTTATCCTCAAACTCAAAATCATCAAACATTTTCATAATTTTAACAAGCAATTGTAAGTCGATCTTCAATTGAAGCTTTTCAATTAACAACCCTATAATAGTTTTTCTTTGATAGACTATTGATAAAACTAGCAGCTTCAAAAAGTTTATATCTGCGAATCCATCGTGGTTTTCTTGTGTAAGCAATGACCAATTTATTTCGTCCTCATCGATAAAAAGCTCTTCGCCTGCTTGATCGTTATTGCAATCTTTTCCCTTTTTCTCTTTATCTGAACTCAATGTAACACCTTTTAAAACACAATAGTGTTCCAAAGGCACACTGAACAGATTTGTTAGATTTCGTTTGATACATTCTATCATGAATGCCAAAAACTCATCATAAAGAATTATAGTTTTTGTATGATTTTGTTCCATTAAATTTGTAGGCTCGTAGATATTGTCAACTCTTAGGCGCGACTGAATAAAGTAGTCTATTATAATTAGGTTGTTAGCTTCCACAGCAATTTGTAAGACGTTTTTAATCTCACTGTCGCTCTTAAAACAAAGGTCTTTGATTCTTTCCTCTTGTCTAATTGTATTACCATCTTTCTTAGCATTATCATTCTTAAGTAACTGTTCCATCATAAGCTTAAATAGATCTATTCTCTTAGTATGGCATATATCGTTCCCTGGATCTCTTGACGCGCAATAGTGGAATACATTCCAACCATTATGCTCATTGATTGATGTTATTTCAAAAAAATATTTAATTAAAACCATGGCCATTCAGCTGATGCCCGATTGTACGGCAAAATGTAATAAGTTTCTACCAGCTGCGTCTTTTTCATGAAGGGCGTCAGTCCGTTCAAAGAAGAATTTATAAATAGGTTCGATATTTGGTTCAATACTACTGCACAAATAACTTTTGATTTTGTGAGCGATATCCATGAAGTCCAATAGAACCTTCTTTTCGTTGTTTACTCTAAAAGTTTTCTCACAAATATCTTTTTGTTTTATTCTTTCATGCGGGCACAGGCCCAGGCATCGTTTATTTCGCCAATCCCTTGCCCCTGTCCCTCACTCTCAACCCGCAGGATGGGTTAGCTATCTACCGTCCTTCCCGGTGGGCCGTACGTCGGTACCGACCTGTTCACATATACTTCTTCACGTCATCCGCAAGACTGTTCGCGGACTTGTTCACTACATTTACGCGCACTTTGCACTTGCCTTCCCTTAGAGCGGGACTGAACGGTATGGTGTGTGACACCGTAGGTTGCTCGTCGAGTGTGTCAACTTAGGTCGCTGACGAGTGAAACGTCAGCTAGCGTCGAGCCGTGGAACCGGTCGTTCTGAGCCGTGGCCGCGCTTCTTTGCGGCTCACTACTCTCTTAGCCCGCCGTTGCTCTTCTACGTCAAGCAGTTCTTCACGCACCCCACGGAACTCCGGGCATTCGAAGAGGACATGCTGCATCGTCTGGACCACTGTCGTCCCAGGATGGTCCCGATAGTATGGGCAGTTGGGGGATGGGATCAGCTGCTTCACATGGAAGTACTCTCTAACAAATCCGTGGCCAGAGAGTACCTGTGATAGGTAGAAGTCGACCTCGCCATGCTTCCTCGTCACCCATGGCACGATCGTCGGGATTATCGTCGCCGTCCATCATATGTAGCGACTGTGGTTGATAGTCGTCACCCTGTCCTACTCGGCCTGCCACGAAGCATACGTTGTCGACCGTTCATCCCGTCATGCTCGGTCCGTTGCACTCAGGGTGTCGCGTACTCTCCTGTGCACTCGGACGTCTTCGCACAGCTGCAGATGGATGGGGATCACACCAGATATCACATTTGCGGCAGCTCCAGACACCGAGCAAAACGTGCTCGCAACACTTCTGGCCAGCATCGATGAGACTTGCGTTAGCTTCTGCCGGTTCTGCGTATTGCGCAGTGCCCTTTCTGCCCTAGCTGGGGCGGCGTAGCGTACTATCGACGACGCTACATTCGCCAGTGGGCGCCGTTTCGTGCTGGGTGGCCCCGCGTGATTGTGAAGCATTACCCGTCGGATAGCCTTGCACAGTTTGGTCGCCTTCGACGTGACCGCGCCAACATGATCGTTCCATTTCAGATGGTCATTCAATATTACGCCGAGTTATTTCAGGGCTTTCGTCCGTATGGTCCTGTTGCCCACATCCAACGTTGTATGTTGCCTTCCCATTTTGGCGCAACTAAAGACTGCTACCTCGGTCTTTTCCGGCGCAAGCTTTAGCGATCGGGCGCGCATCAGTTGTCCGATCTGCTGGATGACCAATTTTGCTTTTCTGGCGGCCTCGCCTGGGGTGATGTCGGAGACCACGACTGCCAGATCGTCAGCAAAGGCCACGGTTATTACATCCGGATCTGATGAGGCATCTACAACAGCATTGTAGGCAATGTTCCACAGGGTAGGACCGAGAACTGATCCCTGCGGTACTCCGGTTGTTGTCGGTGTCGTAGGTGAGCACTCGGTCATTAAAGCAGCTTCCGATGATCTTGAGTAAGCCTTGCGGGACTCCAGCTCTACTCAGTGCCTCACCTATGGCTGCTCAGCTGACACTGTTGAATGCGTTTTGGACGCCTAATGCGGCGACTAGACAGTATAGCTTCTTCTTCTTGCCTTCGCGGTGGCACGTCGTGCCCGTGCTACCACCCTTTGAATCGCCTCTGTGGTTGAGCGACCTCGCCTGAATCCAAACTGCGCCTGTGATAGGCGCGGACCCTTCGGATGGTCTTCCATCCAGTCGTTGAGACGATCCAAGATTATGCGCTCGAATAGTTTAGCGACAGTGTTGAGCATGCATATTGGCCTATAGGAGGACGGTAGGCCAGGTGGCTTGCCAGGCTTTTTGAGAAGCACCAGTCGCTGGACCCTCCATTGGGTGGGGAATGTTCCCCGTTCCAGCAGTCGTTGGTAGAGCCGCTGGAATACTTCTGGGTAGCGCGCCATCGCCGTCTTGGTTCACAATGCGCAGGATCTCTTCATTGGTGCGCGGCGGATGGGTGCAGTTTCATCCCTGCCTCGACCAGTCGGCCATATGGTCGGCGGGTGTTGGTGGAACAGGTGTCTCACTATCCGCGACCTGCGCGGGCCAGGTTTGCTGCTACGTCTTGGCATGGTGGCGTCGCATGCTTTGGTCATTTGCCTGGTCAGCTCTTGGATGTCGCCGGTTTTGATTTCCTCAAATCGCTGCGCCGCAAGCGAGTGTAGAAAAAGCTCCACGTCGAAATGAGCTCTCTTCCTCTATCGCTGCCTTGTGCTCCTTGCCCGTTGTGGTGTTACCCATGCTGGCTATTGTCGGGCTGGGATGGTAAACCATATTGGACGATGGTCCCCATAGTCGCCTTCCGTCACTTTCCAGCGGTTTCTGCTCACTAGGCTGGGAGAAACGAAGGTGACATCTACTATCGACAGTGTAGCTGCCGCCCTTCTGCCTCGCCATCCGCCCTTGTACGTGGGGGTTCGACCATCGTTGAGGACCACCAGTCCCAGGAGCCGTACTAAGGACGCCAGTTGCTTACCCCGGACATCTTCCTTAGTGCATCCCCACTCTGGAGAGTGCGCGTTGAAGTCCCCGGTGATGACCACACGGTGTCGTCCAGTTACCACGGTAGTGATAGAATCCATCAACGCTTCAAATTGTGGCTCACTTCGACGGGGGGCTTTCGACGGTGGGACGTAGCAGCTGACGAAGGTAACACCCTCAATGTCAGCAGCAACCATTCCGTTGACTGTAGCGCTCCTGATGTACTGGATCGCATTCCCTCCACTCGCTGCTATGACCGGCTTGCGTGTCGGATCGCATTCGTAACGCGGATCTTCCGGCACACAATACGGCTCTGTGACTAGTAGCACGTCTATCTGCTTCTCGAATTCCGTCTGTCGCAGGAGGTCCTGAGATAGTCGACAGCGCCCGATATTGACCTGCAGGACTTTTATCGACATTGCGAGGCTCCTTTGCACACTTTCGATCCTAAGTGTACAGGGTTACTGACATGAAGTGTTGCCTATTTAAAACATAACTTTACTAACAGTGCTGACAACCTACTAAAAATAAACAATTAAAGATATTCTTTTACGCGGACAATTTGAATGACACCTTACTTATTAGACACAGTAGTAAATTAGATCAGTAAGCTTCACATTAATTGGAAGCTTTCCCTTTCACACTGGTTAGATACAACTCCCGTCTGAGTTTTCGCCCGCGGGCCGTATCCACGATTTTTGTTTTTACTAATCCCCGATGCTCGCTGGCGTACGAATATGAATTTAATTAGGGAGTGACGAGCCCCCCAAAATACCCAAAAAATCGGAAGTAGAGTAAAATAAATGAAATGGGCAAAAGTGGGACAAAAGTGGGGCCACGAGTGGGGCAAAAGTTCGTTCCTTTAAAATCAGCAATTTTTCATGTAATTTACGAAGTAATGTGTACAGTTTGTATGTTTTACTGTTTTATTAGTTAAACAAGTCACAGCAACAGGTTTTTACGTTAGCTGGATGGGTTTTGCCCCACCTTACTCTATATAGGATTTGCCACGCAAATTAGCCATGTTTTGTATCAGATCGATCAGTAACATCAGTTCAGATAAATTACATCAGTTCAGATAAGTCGAACTATCAAATTTACATAAAGATGACACATGATTGGAGGAGTGGAGAAGAGGTTGGAACGAAGTGATTACGTAACCCGTAGAACTAGGATTAATGGTATAACTACGGACAATTAAAATAAAGCTGATCGTGAACCTCAACGCCGTTTAGCCTTTTATTGCGCCTTGTGCGGATACGCCATCATGTCAGGTACTCACCCATTGGACACCGCCTTTTAATTCATAGCGGAGCCCAAGCTCGTACATAATATATTCCATAATGCCATAAAATAAAAATAAAAATGGTCAACATACAATAAATTTATTAAAAATGTTATCAAATAGTGCGTTCCTTTGCTCCGATTGGCTCAATTTATAATTTGACGCTCAAATAAATCGCCTATGGTAGACGAAGATGCTCACCCTGGACTAGTGACGCGAATATAGTAAAAGCAACCATTTAACTGTTTCCGCCCCGGAGGTGCGTCACCATGCTACGCGCCACAAGACCATCGCTCTCAAAGACTAGACTTTCGTTGCGGTTTAATTCGTAACACAATTTAGAGCATAGATAAGAAAATAGTGAGTTAAAATTCAGTTATTCCTTTGCTATGAACGAAAAGGTCTGGCTGGTGCTATTTACATTTCGCTTAGTATACGCTCCATCAACATCCAGTGCAGAATGACTGCAAAGATGAGGTCCAAATTCAAACGCTTGGAGCGTCGGATGACCCCTACGAAACAAGAATACATGCGCGTCACCGACTTTTTTGAGAGATCAAAATATGGTGCACAAAATGGAGCATGGAAAGTCATGAAACGCGTAGAACAAGGACAGTGCAACAATATAACAGTGAATCTAGACGGCAAAGAGAAAGACGAGAATGTCAAATCCACACAAATGTATGGGATTTGCCTTTCTCATTCTCTTCTCATTCTCTTTTCATTTCTGCTTTTTCTTTGCCGTCTAGATGCACTGTAATGTTTTGCGACATAAGCTTCGCGATAATGAGCATAAAACAGATATCAGGCTTGTGATGCTGCAGATATGGAGGACAGTAGAAGGAGCGAGACAACATTGCTATCTCATTCTTCGCGATAACTTATCAATTGGACCTGAGGGGTAAGACATTAAATGTCTCGATGAAATGGAGAAGAAAGACGTTTATTACCAGATTTTTATGCAAAAACATTCCGGTCGCTGCACACAAGCTGCAGATGTGCTGTAAACTAAAAAGAAAGAAATAGTCCTGGATTTGAAAGAATAAATTAGTTAATTGAACAAGTTATCGAGATTTTCTCAAATTTATTATTAACCTGCCGACGATTCAATTACGTAAAACATTTCCTCCTTTATTCATCTAGTTTATTTAACACGATTTCAACTAATCATACAAAATGTTTTCTTTTCCCCAGAACCCGGTAACCCATTTCTGGTTTCGTGAATCAGAAAGACAACAAAGTTCCGCCAACATTAGCATAACTGCAAGCGACATTTGTTTTGGGAACACATTTATCTTTTGGGGTGACATTTTTAATACACAGGTTTGAACAGGTTTTTTTACTTGCATTATGCAAGGTCATGAACATGTTTCAAAAACACTTTTTAATGATAAAGTGTAGCACGCTTTGGCGGGGCAACGATCGGAGCTCACACGAAACGATTTTTCCTTCAAAACACTTGTTTCTGTACCTTTAGCCGCCAAAGACACTGTGCATTACCGTGCTTCGCTGATAGGCTACTAGCTTCCAATGTTACCTTTAGGTTACAAACGTGCTAAACCTGTTCCCTATCAGAAATGCAATTTGCATTTGCATTGGAAGGTGGCGTACACGGCTGTTGTTGTACCATTGCTATAAAAGCAACGTTACTCCAGCCATGTTCTCATCAGTTTCTGTTAAATCTTTCACCAAACAAGAAGGTGAACAATCAAAATGGAGAAGCAAGTACTCATGTATACCTTTGGTACGCGATTGCACATATTGAACCAATAACTTAAGTTTAAAAGATGCGTTCAGTTTAATGCAACTCCTATTCATTCTCGCTCTAGTGATTCTGCTTTCTTTGCAACTGTGCCGTGCTGGGGAAAGTGAGTGTAGCAAGGCTTGTCCACACATACTGGATCCGGTGTGTACCACCGATGGACGAACCTTCAAATACTTCTCCAATAGATGCTTGCTAGAAGGACACAATCAGTGTGAACCTGACAATAGTAAGATGTTATGATGAATTTCGATAGCAAACATTATGTAATGTCCAACCTTTACACTATTAGGATTCCGAGAAGTAGATGAAAGCAACTGCTCAGACGGTGATTGGCAAAAGTAGACGATCCTCGCGTGATCAGATTTGCCGACCATGAATTCGTACCACTATCAATAAGACATACAATAAACACATTTTAATATCGAAATATTTACTTTCTGTTTATTCCAACGATAGCCAAAGTGCACATAATTGTAGCGTGAAAACGCAGCACGATTGAATACGATATTGAATTGTATGTAGCAGATATGAGAAGAATACTTCTATAAAAAAAGATGACGAAACCTTTCATCAACGATATTACAAAACGATGCGATAAAAATACATTCAGAATAATAAAGTAAAGGTTCAGCTTCAATCCATCCCACTTGGAACCCCACTTGTGAACAACTCAGTCTGAAGTGCGCTGATCGATGCCGGACGCACGTCCTGAGGCAACATAAACGCACTTCAATCAAATAAAACATACGCCAATAAATTATCTAAATTGTTTGCACAAATCTCTATAATAGCTGCCCTCGGCTACTGTCGCAAAATGGGTGCGGGCAGTCCTTGTTTGGTAGGCCCTGCAGGGATTGAAGCAATAGCCTCGTTCATACTTTCATCGTAAAAGTACGCCTGTTCCCAACCTGTATGTCGACACCTGTACGCTGACTCAGCGTGTTCCTCGCACCACTTTACGAGCGGCAGTAGTCCTTCGCCTGCTTCAAGGGTCACGCCCAAGGGTCACGAGTGGCACGTACATGCACTAAAGTAACCCTTAGAGCCGGAACGTCAAGCGGATTGCGAGTCTTCAATATGTGGCAGCCCCAAACCCCCAAACGGTGAAGCGGGCCCGGTATCGTTTTAATAAACGATGATTTCTTCGTTTTATTACACTTTTCGTACTAAACATCGTAACTAGGGTCGTAATAAAGTCCCGGAGATGCTTGATGCACATTGATCCGAACCGGCATGACGCGTGCGTGCCTCGAATCAATAATGTTTATTACGGGGAAAAATTAAGAGCTGGTTTATTTGGGAGGGAAAACCGAAATTGAAACTGCTTTCAATTGAGGCCAAAAATGAGGAAGTTTTGTGAAATCCATTTCCTTCTGGTTTGTTCAGTAAAGCATAATGAGTATGATTCTCGGATGATTATTGAATTCTTGTACAAATGTATTTCATTCTCCACCGATGCCGACAATGAAAGGTCAATAAATTTTACTTTTCCAGCGCAGGATTCCTATGGCAGGAGGCCAGTTACGGTTCGATAAATTCATTAGCGGCGACATATTAAGAAATATGTCGCTTGTTGAAGCGTAACGCCGATTGGAACATACACACACACATTCTTTCCCTCGAAACCGGTCAGCTGCATTACGGGTCGAGTCGAACCTTCAGAGACGGTGGATCGGTGACTGCATCGCCTACTCGATTTCCGAATTCTGGCATCGGTCTACGGTTTTGCGATCGGAGGAATAGGTGCCAAAAGCGTTCCACTACATTGAGCTATCCTAGATCCTTTATGGCACCAGCACCAAAGTGCCAAAGAAATGCTGTTGAACAGTGTGTTTTGTGTGGAGAGAAATGAAATGTTATCGACGGTGATTGTAAATTTGTTCTTTACGGCTGGCGTTCCGATTTCTTTTTGCTGCAGCACTTGTGGATACGAACTCTCTGAGTAAAAAAACATACCTTCATTGTAACGCGAGGGTTGTGGTTGATGTTCTGGGATTTTATTAAAATATTTTTTTGTGTAGCATTCATGTACAGGACCTATTTAAATTTTGAATAACTCCGCCCATTTTGAGCCGATTTTGGAAAATAAACTACATTTATTTAGGTTATACAGAGCCATTTATTCACAATTCACTCATCGATCAATTTACCGCCTCGATTCGACACCCAAAAAAGGTACGTTTTTTGGGCATTTTCATTGTATTTGATAATATTTGGGGTGTTATAGCAGCAATTTCGGATCTGGTAGCAGCATTTTGTTCTTCAATAATCGTCGGTTGCTGGCATTTACCTTACTGTTCAAACAGCCTCACACAAACAAGTTTGGTGGGATCAGCTGGGTGTCGGCTGCTATGAGCTGCTGAAATCTAAAGAAACTGTTGCATGAGTCTAATCCTCTACTAGCTCTCCGGACCTGAGTTCTTCAGGCTATCACCTGTTTTCGCCCGATGGCCCACGGGCTTGGCTAACAGCACTTCGATTCATATGAAAATGCCCGAAAATAGCTTGACGAGTGGTGTGTCTCACAAAATAAAGAATTCTTTTAGCATTGTAGACGCAAAGTGCTAAAAAATTGGGAAAAATGTATAGCAATCGAGGAAAAATACTTTGAATAAACTATTTTTTGGCTTTCTGTTAAAAAAAAAGCTGTGCTTTTATCGCTAAAACAACAGCAGATTTAAGATTATACACCTGGTATATTCATTATACTGCAATACCATTTCAGCCCGCTATTTTGCGTGAATCTTTAAAACAGCATAGACTAACGTTTTAGAAACTGGCTTTCTTGTCCAAATCGGCTAAAAAATGACAAAGTTACTTAACATTAAAAACATAGGACCTGTCTAGATGGCGCACTCTGTAGTTTTAGTAACTACCCAACATCAACGTCTTTTTTGGGATAATATTGATTGTTAAATCAAGCTACCTGCAAAACCTGCAGCAACCTACCGAGTTAATCCAGCGAGAAATTCCGCATCACAAACTAGTTAAAAACATTCCACTGTTCTTAATTATATTGCACCATTATCCGCATAGACCATCTCCAATCGAGAGTGGCGCGTAAAGGGGAAAGAGGGAGTTCGGACTCTTTTCATTTACTTTAATTATTTTCCACCAAATGTTTGTGACAGTGGTGACGCGTGCTGTTGTTGCAGGTGACCATTAAAATATGGAGCCGTTTGTGGAACAAAAGATTAATTTTTAATTATTCGCTTTCACCAATCGCAATGCTCTGGCGTCTGTCAAACCGGTTGCTAACGGTAACGTCCATTGGCGAGTAATGCCGAAAAAGTACAATTAAATGTCTTGCGCGACTGCATTGTTTGTTAAAATGGAGTGTTGCACAGCGAAAAGGGGAGCCTTCGTGCCAGTTATTAGGTTCTTGTGCAGGACCACGATAAACTGACCAATCTGAAGGAGGCTGGACTCAGTTAGAGGAATTTGATAATCTTTACCGCGTGTGTTCCCTCCCAACCGGCACCATGACACATGTGTGGAAGCCGGTTCTGGCAGTTACGGTGAAAGGCACTGGAAATCACTTAGTCAAGTTCAAACAGGCCCATCGTCCTCTCCGACCTCTGCAGAGCTTCAGAGCATGGCGTAGGCGTACGTAAGCGACAGAAGCCCGAGGCCCGAAACCAGAGCTTCTGGTTCATCTCCACCCGATATGCGTTGTGGGCAGCATGAAATTGAAAAGTCGAAACATGCGTGTGTAGGTGTGCGCCACTGGCTGATGGGAGTGAAACATGCAAATGGAAACAGAAATCAAATGCACACACACACACACACACACACATTAGCATTTGTTTGTGGGGAGAACGGACGGCTGCTGAGATGCCGACCATCGCCAGGGACACTCGGTAAACACACACATACACACAGCGAGTGAAGGAAGGCCTGGAAAGCGCGAGGTGCAAACATACGCCATGGTGGCCAGCGACCGGGCGGCACGATTTATTATTAAGCTTAACGAGGAACCGACACCAACCTCAGCATCAGCTTAACCTTGCTCCACTCCAATGTTATACCGTTTCATCTACCTGACCACCAGAGCCGCCAGAGAGATCTTTGGTTGAGGCCAACTCTTTTGCTTGGTGCTGTTGACCATCCGGAATATGGCCCGGAAGGAAGGAAACCCATCACCATGACACCGGCAGCCAACATTCAGCGGCCTTCGGGGCACGCTGAACGTTTCAGCGTTGGCGTTGTGGACAGCCAGGCGACCGGGAACCAGATGTTAATCCTGTTTCCACAACCGGCGTTCTCTCTCTCGGTGGCACAAATATAATGGCAAACATACAATCGACATCAGCTTACTAGCCATGCTGAAGGGGAGGATTTACCACCCCGTTCCCTACCTCTACTGTGTCCTCCTTCACTCACTGTTATCCTCGTCGGTGCAGGCATGGAACCTCATGGAAGTCAATTTTCGTCTCCGAGGCCTTACGATGTGCGGTCAGGTTCCAGCAATGCAGCCAAATCTCTGCGATTTGAAATCTAATCTTGGAAGCTGTTGGCTACTCGCACCCCCCATTCCCATTCCCATTTACTGCAGTGTTGGTTGATTTAGTATTGTTTCATAACGGTTTCTTGTGTGTGTGTGTGTGTTCCCTGACCAGAAGATCCTATCCAGAGACTATCTTCTCCAAGTCTTTCCGTACGCTGGCAGCTAGGACTCCGAAATGATAAGGGTGTACGATCGATTGAATAGGTTATGAAACTTTATCCTGTGGCTTCACTTCACTTGTCAATCGGGACATCACGACCTGCTGGGGACAAGAGGAAGAAAGGACGAGGGAACTGACTTCGAAACCGATCGAATTGGTTCCCAAAAACTTTCGCTCCAAGGCGCCCCTCCCATTCCCAATTCCTGTTATTGTTGACGTCGAGTAGGACTACTTATTATGCGATAAACTAATATTTTGTCAACCGCAGCGACGCGGTACACCGCTGACCATTCTGATTACACAATTCGGATTCAATAAGCTGGCAAAAAGTTTTCATCCGTTGCGTACGATGCGACCGAGCGCCTTTCGGGTGCTGCTGCTTGCTTGCTACCACCGGGAAGCGGTGACCAAGGGGATGTGATATTATTATCTGAACTTTGTGTAAATACGCAGAACACGCGTCCATTCGATTGCAAATACGTAACGAAACAAACAATGTTTCACAACCGGGGGAGGGGAGAGATGTTGGTTCATATCGGAACAAAAAAATCAATCTTTTTTGAGAATAATTTGTTACGAAGTGGTCGGATTTTGTTTTTCGTAAACTACTACTTTTCAAGCATGTTTCGACATGGTTTGATGAAAACATATTTAAAATAAAAGCCATAAATGACATAAATTCCGGGGTAGGATGTAAAACACTCTTTGATGTGTCCATTGTAGCTTCGTCCTCAAATATATGATACATAAAAATCGATATTTTCTTGTCACATGATTGGTTTTCGGAGGTACCCAGGAATGATTTTTGAACAATTTTACAATTTAGCAGCACTTTAACGTTGTTATCAATACTTATTATACTTTTAGGATTAAAAAAAATTGTACATACAGAGTGCCCCATCTAGATACGACCTATTTAAATGTTGAATAGCTTCGTCATTTTTACCCGATTTAGACAAGTCTGTCAGTTTATGCCATTTTATAGATTTATGTCAAAAGGCGGGTTGGAATTGTATTGCAGTACATTGAACATAAATCTTTCAACTATGAAAACTGTGCGTATGAAAATGAGCGGCCTCTTCGATCGCGGGATTTGACGGCGCCAGACCTTTTGCTGAGAGATTATTTGAACATCAAGGTAAATGTCTGCAAACTGAAGATGATTAAAAACTAAAAGCTATTATTAAATCGGAAATTGTTGCTATTACACCCCAAATGATGTCAAATACAAGGAAATTGCCTTAACGGGGTCGTTTTTTGTGTGTTTAAAAGAGGCGGTCATTTGATCGATATTATATTATGAGTGAATTATCAATAAATGGCTCTGTGTAACCTAAATAAATCTGGCTCATTTTTCTAACTGGACCGAAAAATGACAGAGTTATGCAACATTTAAATAGGTCCTGTTTAGATGATGCACCCTGCATTTATTTTAAATAATGTTAACAACTTTTATAACATCTAGACAGAGTTACCTACTAAATGAAGTGCAGATTTTTTGTTCTATAATACTTCTACTCTATTAGATAATATAAATATATTATTTATACAGTATTTAGTTGTATGATTTCAAATAACCTAACCAGTGCAATCAAAATAACACACATCAGTAACATGCGCCCAGTGCGCCCATTCCCTTAATCCGTTCAACGTGTGCTATTCCTGTGCCCAACTAAACGCCAATGATAGTCACAAAAGCCATATGGAGCCATATAACGATTGCACAATGTATGCACAAAATGAGCAGAACAAAACCATCGTCATGCTGATAGCAATATGGGAATAGTTTTTGCAATAACTGGCCGATGTACGTCACACTATACTCATGGCATGGCCTCGCATTCAATCCAATTCACGAAAACCGCCACGCCGTCGGGGGAGTGAGGGGCAAAGCAAAAAAGTTTCCATATAGTTTTGTGGTGTTTTAATTCAATTTAAATAACGAGTTTTCCCCCCATTTGATATCCGCAAAAATCCCTCTGATTTCACCGAGCGATACACCGCCACCGGCCAATCCTGGGCCCTCTCCCGTGACCATAGAGGGAAGAGAAGAGGAGCGGGGTAAAGAAAAGCGCTGGTTGACAGACGGCATGTACGGGAAAAACTGTAGTGAAATTTAAATAAAAGTTTAATTTATTTACTTCTATGCCAGTGGCGACGGGTGCCATCCCCGGGGTTGGGACTGGACCAGTCAAGGGTTTTCTAGTTGATTCTCTATTCCGGTGGCTGGGACGAGGCGAAAGGACTACGTCCACGTGGGCCACCGTCCGAAGCTGACCGGAAGTTATGCACTTGATTACATCGCCGTGGCACACGCACAGGCGACAGATGTTGCGCCCGACTGATACCCGGCAACGCTGAAAGGGAAGCACAGGCAAAACAGAATAGCGGATTAGAAGGATTAGTTTAAAGCTTGTATTGAAACTTTTTATTTCTGATATACTTGATTACACAACGTTGCTGAGTGTCAAGCGGTGCACTGACCATTGAAAATAGATAACCTTTTACGCATTACTTTAATCGATATCTATATCCTTTCATAGAACGAAAGAAAAACCAATGTTTATTGTTTTTCTGTATCATTAAGTATCAAGCAGACTATATAAAACTAGTTATTACCAATCAACCAAACTAGTCGTTACCAATCAGCAGTAAGATTTATTGTGACGAAACGATCGATGTTCAAACACCTTAAATGTGTTTTACGATGTTTACGGTGTGTTTGCGATGTTGTTCCGTTATTTCACTAATATTTAAGATAAGCTGTACAAATTTATCAAAGTTCATCATATACTGAGTGTACATGCCTATTAGAGTTAGAGATCTTTCAATTCATAAAATTACCCGCCGTGTGCGAATTAACTAAAACGTCAAAAGAAAGCAAAAACTCGGGTTTTTATTTCTGCAGTCTTATATACAATACACCTGAATGAAATCGATAAAGTAACTATTCGTTGTATTCTTGAGTTCCTTATGTAATAAAATTAAAATATGTACCTGCCTCCACAGAACATTGTTTATGATTTCATTTTGCAATTACATCCTATTTTCCCTATTACAATTTCCCTAATTTCGAATATTTTCCCATTTTGCAATGCCATCAAACATTCTTATTTTCCCCCAAAAAAAGGTCTTTAATTTAATTCCAAAGACGAATGAAAAATCATCGAATGATTGATAATAAATGCTCATGAAATTAAATAAAAATAACCGCAATGTTAAAAAGAACTGTGTATTCTCTCCTATATCAAACAAATAAAAGCATAAGCGCTGTATACGATAGAAGGCACCATAAGCAGCATAATAGTAAGCGATACACCCCAAACGCGAAAGGGCCTAAGACAGTTGTAAATCCATTTGCCCTGATATCCCAGAGAGACACAACTACTCACATAGCGGCAAAAACTTGCTCAACGCCTCTCTCCAAACTCCCCATGGGAAAGACAGCTGGGACCGGCATGCTGTGCCTACAACAAGGCTCGTAATTGCCGCTCTCACCTTGGTCAGGATTGCGAGCAGCTCTGTTTTTAGGGTGAGGACCATCGTGCTTTGCCAAGTTTACCGAAAACATTGGAGGTAATTTATGGCACCATACAACAAACAGAGCATGAAGTAAAGAGCATCACGCTGCTTCTCCTATCGGCCCTCGCTGGCTGCAGCTTCAGCTGACGTACTGGTACGTCCAGTGCTACCGGCAGTGCGCTGGCAGCACGATCGTCACCAGCGTTTGCTCAAAACT
>NC_064875.1:31200938-31208438 GCF_943734745.1 Anopheles darlingi | reverse complement strand
CGCACCACCAATGATGATGATGATGATAATGGGTGGTGAGCTAGAGTGCTCGACAGACAGTGAACAGCACAGTCCACACTGTCCCGGTATCGCTAGGTTTGGGGTGTTGGCCAGCGCGTGACAAATAGTCCCGAAAGGTTGGCGAAGGTCACACGTAAAGCAAAAGATAAAAAGGAATCCACGCGAAAGTGATAATCATAAAACAAAGCCTAGCGTAAATCATTATCGCTGAGAAATGGGGTCCCATAACACTGGGCCAAACTCGTGCTGGAGAACGTTTCGCATATTTACCGGACCGTTTGCAAGCTATAATGGTAAACGAGGTAATGAAATGAATAACATGGAATGTACGAAGTGGATAAGTTTTCAAACTATCGACAATACGGGATGTAATGGTAAACGGTACACAATAACAAATTTATCGCTATGAACTGTCAAAACGAGATTTCATTGAATATATATTGGTGCAAAGAAATTGATTTTACGTCGATCTCTCACTTCACACATGAATTCACATGAAATCTGCTGTCTATCGGCAATTAATCCACAGAAATATTCAGCCAGTTGCATTAAAACATTATTTTAATGCTCTTATATTACCAAAATTGTGTCCTTTATCGGGAAAATATACTGTCTGTTAGGGTAATATAAATCTCTTTACTATTATCTTTTTTTATAATCAAACATACAATTGTCGATTTGCGGAATTAAGCAGCAGATGCGCTTTTCGGTATGTTTTTGCAAATTGTACTGAAAGTTGGTATCCTCTATCTAAATTATGCGAAAAAAATATTACAGCACTTTGTACAACATAAACCTAGAGATGAGCTCAGCTTTACTTTTCAAAGATCAAAACATAACAACTTTATGCTATACCTTTTTTCCGTTTGCTTAATTCTTGAATGGAATAACGTTGAACGTACAAAGTAAAGAAACTGTTTCTTCCAATACCGAACAGTGAACTATCATGTCAGTATGAACGATGGGCATGGGGCGTCCAGCTGTGGCTGCTTTCTCCCCCAAGAAACACACCAAAGTATTGCGTACCCTCGTCACAGCAAATTCAATTAAAGAGTTCGGTTATTGCCAGCACTACTTTGCCGGTGCCATTTCTGATTGGCCTTATTCTGTCCTCGATTGTCTTCGATGTGTTATTTCGGGGTCGGGTTGCCTTTCCTTGGAAAGCCAAATTTCAACCGACAGCCTAACATCATCTTCTCCGCATCGCCCCAAAGATTCGGTGGCAGCGATGGCGATTGCGTTCGAGGCAAAATCGATTTTGACGCCCGATGTAAAAAGGACAACGAAATGTGATTCAATATGCCCAACGTATACAATGCCTCGAACCGAACCGAAATGGGAGTGTCACTAACATGATTTTAACCATGTCCTCGACCTAGAGCGATATGTTTTCAGTATTTCAATTTAAGAACCAGGCAACCACATCAGTTTAAACATTTTCTTCAAACTAAATGTTGAACTAAAAGTTTGTTGTTTAGTTTACAAACTCTACTGTAATAAACCTCGAAACGCGAGAAAGTTGATTAACAACAGCAATAAGCTGATTGATCGTACGGTTTAATTTAGTGAAAGCAAATCCAAGCTGCAATAAGATCAACAACAAACGCAGCTGCTCACGAATGTGAAGAATGAGCCACCATTTTGGAGATCTTGGCTCGGATGATTTCTCTCCTGACCGGGGCATATGTTCTGTCTGTAACGTTCGTTTTATTATTTCAAGCAGCGCGCCGCATTTCAAACGTTCTTACAATGCTAGCTGGCCAGCTCGCGCCCGTGTAGTTGCCGAAAAGAGCTGCCAAGAAGTGTGTAAGATAAGGTGTGTTGTTGATAATTTATGGAAATTTCATGGCGTAAAAAATCATTGGCATCCTACACCATGACCGCTGCAAACTCTCGCACACCCCAGTATCATCTGTACGCGCACATTTCTTTTTTGTTTTCTCACCAACCAAGCGTTCCATCCAGTTTTCACCGTTCGAAGTCGTTGTTCCACCGCCACATTGCACCCGGACCCGGACCCAGCCCCGGGACAAAACAAAGCTCCTACATTCCGTCATCGAAAGCACCATAACATATGATAAGCGTATGCTAATTTTATTCATCTTAAGCACTGCCGAAATTTTTCTTTGCACGTGCGTGCGTGCGTGCGTGCGGCTGGTCCAGCGCTCGAAAACCTTTCTTTTCGCAGTGGGAGGATCACTCGCCCTTGTCTTGCTTTTACACCATCGCCATCAGCATAATCATCGTAGCACACAGGCGTTGCAGGCGTATATCCTCCGTACGAACGTGTCGGAGTGTGGAGCAAGTCTGGCATCCAACAGGGTTGCCGCAGCTTGCCGTCGCACGGAGAATTTGCTTTAATGTTGGATCATGGTTTTTCATGCTAGTCCCCCTCCCCCCGGTGAAGTACACTTTTATTTCTACACAGATTTTTTGTGGTACTGCCTTGGGCCAGGGAATGGATACACTTAGAGAATGTGCTAAACACGATTCTTCTAACGTTTGCTGCGCAATGCTTCGGGGTATGTTACTTGTTTTTTTTTTCGCTGTCGTTCTGAGCTTCGAGGATCGAGGAGTATTGGGTTGATAAAAGCGACATTGAGAATTTTTCGTTGCCTGAATAACAATGCACCAGCTTGGATGCTACGGAGCAAAGATTTTAACAATTCTGCCAATAAGTTGAACAAGACCTATCAAGCTTTTATGTCGTACATTAAACGCGTTTTTTGGTTAATTTTTAGTAAGAAATTGCTATTTTCTATGTAGCACTTCTAATGGAAAGAAATTACCCCAGATTTCGGGTTGCCTCTTCCGTATATGTAAATGATTCCCTAACACTACTTAATATAACAATGGTTGTACATGATATCATTCCCTGTCACACATCCATTAGGGCGATTGATCCTAAGTGGATAATCTCACCAGAAGGTCGGCCGATATGAATTGCTTTATTCGATTCAATTGGCTATGGTGTCAAGATACTGTCCGGTGTCGTGGGTATCGCTGGATGTTTGCAAATGGTATTGTTGGATGGACCAACGCAGGCGTCCGTAATGTGGGGAATTGTAGCTTCGGTTACCGGAGACAATTTTATAGGCGACCTACATTCGGTGTTTCTTAGCCAGCAGCAAAGTTAGACATGGGGTTCATAAATATTAAACAGAGTATTTTTTTAGTTTTGAAGGTAAAGTTTGTAAAGTTTCTTGAAATAGAACGTTATTGTATAGACAATATCTATATCACAAATTTTCAATTATTGATGTTTACATAACTACCCAAGGATTTGACAAATCACTGTTAAACAAAATTATACAGGACAGTCGGCGCAACATTTATCCACAAGAACAAGGACAATTCGCACCTGAAAACGACAGCTTTATACTTATAAAAAACATTGCAACTATGTTTGCTGATAAGTCAAAATACAATAAAAAAAAGTAAATTTTTAAATTACTGCTATAATGGTGACGTTTGTGCTATAGTATAGAAACATGCAGAAGAACGTACGCGGTCAATACCGAGGTGTACAGTTTTATAGTTTGCGGTAATGCATGGCAAACATTCACCTATCTGTCGTCATTTAAACAAGCGTTTTCATAATATGGTATAGGATAATATGATGTTTGGTATTAGTTAGCTAATAAAATAATATTTAGTATTTTAGTAAACTTTGCGTATCTTTTGAAATGAAATGAGTCAATTCCAAACGTACGGCTCAACACACGAATCACTCGTTCCGACATTCACAACAAAATGTATTAAACATACCTATCATATTCAAATTTGAGATACAATTTATTAGGAGCTTTTGAGTTGCGCTGAACAATGAAGTAAAAATCTTAACATACGAAGCATACGTCCACGAGATTTCCAGTACAACCCCCTAGAAGCGAGATCCCAATAAGAAAATCTACAATCTTACTTCACGGAAACAATCACAAGTTTTTGTTTACTTTTCATTTACGGTACAGAAACAGTATGAACCGTTACGTTCATTTAATTAAATTCCACAGTTTCGATCTCGATCCTTCAAAACACGAGCATCGAATGGGGAGTATCATCGTCTGAACTGGGCCAACCAAAGCGAACAATCACATTTCAACACCGCCACACTCCCCTGCTCAACTTCCGACACTTGATGGGCTTCCGGGTCTTATTTCTAAATGAATAAACAATTTTTGCACAAAGAAGCACAAGGTATCGGTGTTTATCCACGATGGCAATCTCAACACAGTATCTACAGAACAATTGCAGCGAGCAACCGCATTCAAGAGTCCGGATATCCGACGAATTCTCGACGAATGCCTCCCGAGTAATATCACGCTGACGAATCTTAAAATAAGGTCAGAGAATAGAATTGAACAGAAGGACGCTGAAGAAGGCAGCCATCGTGAAAGAGCACGGAGAGAGATCCGTATGTAAATGAATTCCAGAAAATCGATAAACACTCCTCCTGAAACCACCTTCAATGGGCTTTTTCCGTGTCAAGGCAAATGACTCTCGATTTGTGTGCTTTTAGAGCTACAAAAGAGTTTTATTATTCCCGACCAGGTCAATAGCAGTTAAACAAATGTTTGTTAGTAAAGAAGGAATACAAAATGGTGCCCATTCGCCTTCAGCTACGAGCGATTTATACATCTCAAAGAATGATTTACCTTAAAAAAGCAGTAAAATCTTTAGATACTAGATTACCTTTCCGGATCCAGAAAAGTCACTGCTACAACTCCGTTAAATTAAAGCTACCGCCATGCCTTGGATCGGGATCGGTTTGCTGCTAGAGAAGAACGGAAGCAGCAGGCGAACGATAACGCGATAAATTTGCTGCTGTACATTATGTAGCTTCATCAGGAAGCGGAAATGTTGTTGCTTGTTCTCATTCCTCGTAGTGCGCCGCAGGATTCCGGGAAGCAGCAAATGTTGCCGCCTATCTCCTAGAATGGAAGAGTTGAAATTGACTTACAGCAAAGGCATTTGGCTTCCGTTTTCTCCGTCCCTGCGTTTCGATATAAATCGACCAGCATGATTCCTTCACAGCATGACAACATTGACAACCAGTTAGGGTATGTCACAGCTGCGCGTTTCAATTCGCTCCAGTCTCTTATCTGATTTTTATTTGTATGAAAAATATATTTTATTTGATCGTCGAAAGAGATATCGATTGTTAATGATTCCAAAAGATTCTTCAACCTAGTTTATTTAAACTTTAACTAAGGTATTTTTCAAAAGACATTTATACAACCATACTAACAGTTATAGCCTGTTAAACTGTTCATAATGATTCCGAAAACCCGCTCCATGTATCCGTTGGTTTTGCACAACGAATATACAACGAATTCCACGACACTACATGCTTTCCCTGTACATGCCACGCTGTTGTTGTTGTTGTTGTAGGACACGCTAGCAAATTGTTACAACGTCAGGCTGTAACCCCTGTTATTGAGCTAAATTTGTCCGATGGGAAAAGTTCTCAAACGGTTGCGGTGCGGACTACGTGACAGCTTTCCGTGGGGCGTGCCAGGGATCATTCTGAAAACCGTGAATGCGTTGTATGCGGTTCGCGTTCGATAGTCGTGTAGGAGGAGGGTTTTACCAACAATTGAAACATAATTTCATGTACGGCTTGTTCTGTCTTGCTAACGCTGCTTAGAACGGCTTGGTTGAACGTTTGCATTTCTTAAAATGAAGGAAAAGCATAACATTTGATGTTTAATACTTGGATGAATAAAACAAATATGTCACAGTGAAATCTATCCTTATACACATACGTTTTATGCTTGGAATATGTTTAGTAAAGTACAGTTTCTTTAAAAAAGTACCTTATGCGTAATATTTCTATCTTTTTAGTCTAATGAAGAACAGTCAGATGACCTATATTCTTTAATATGCGAGGGATGCAGCTTCTATGGGCAACTGTGGCTTTCCATTTACAATTTCTGATTATCTCGCGAAGGTCAAGTCGAACAGTAAACAAAGGGAAAGCAACCATATTTGTTCCTTTCACAGCATCTTGAAACGAAGGGAGGGGAAACAAGGGACCGTTGCTACGGTCTTTGAATACGGTACCAACCAAACACGGTACGGTACGTGCATGTTGTAACTAAGGTGATCATACCGAAACCCTACACACACACACACACACCTCTATTTTCAGTGAGCCTCGCAAGACAATCACATAGCATCGTGTGGAAAAAAGGGAAGAGGGGTATGGGTATTCCAGCAGCAGAATAGTTGAACTTTCAAAAGTATGCAGTACAAGCAGCGTAGCGAACCTGAACGTAAAAGAATCCTACGGAATAAATTGCGCAACAACCCCAACCCAACGGCAGCAGCAGCGAAGAGCAGCGAGGATGGACCTGATAAAACCAGACGACTTTTCATCAGCCATCTCGGCACTATTGCCATTGGGCGCTCGAGCACTGTGTGACATTGCGGAGGGATGCATCATCATCATTCGCCGTTCCTGCGCCCTGCACCTGCATTGAGTGAAATGGTATCGTGCTTGTGACCGCGGTGACTTGCTTTTGTTCTTGCAGCTACTCGGTGGTTGAATGATGAAAAAATAATTAACGAGGACGGTACAGTCGCTGTTACATTCGTTTGCAATCTCTCAGTGAAAGTAATCTTACGCGAACCTGTTCTGCAAAAGGTTCGTGAGATTGTCCCTGGCAACTACTACTGCAAGACGGTGACCGTTTGCTGGTGGGCAGGTAGTTATGTTTACTTGCTGTAACCCTACTCTTTGGTTGGTTATGATTAACATTCCCACTTGCACTGCATTTGTTTCATCAGCAGCAGCAGCAGTGCAACTAAAGGAAGAAGATGGAACAGTTGATTGCAATTGAAGGAGTAAAATTGGTGGTGGAAGAGTCAAAATAAGAGCTTGACACTGAAGTATGTTAGAGCCAGCGTATTTAAAAATATGCGCATAACATGAAGTTGACACTTTCTATAGCATTATCTAGATTTTCATTTACATTAAAAGCTTCACAATTTAAAATGCAATCTGCCCTCAAAACTCACAACAGTGGTCAAGATTGATGAGAAATGTTTAAAGAATTGAAGTCAATCTACATTAAATAGCAAAGACGTACATTTATTTAAAAACACGAGGATCGTTTCCATTCACAACAGTACTCTTCAACTTAAATATTGCTTCAACAAAACTCCAACAACAGTTTCCAAAGCGAAACGAGGCTGTACTAGCCGCGTCTAGAGCTAGAATTACGTAAAGTTTACAATTTTCCGGTCCAAGAGAAATTGATCAGTTTTAAAAGTAATCAAACTAAAAGCGGAACCAAAGACCCTCCCACAATGCAATAATGTTCTAATTATTCTTTCTTCGGTATCACAGGGATGGTAGCGTAAGATGGGAGATATTCCTTGAACGATGGGCCCGATATAAATCCAATTACCCTCTCGGCCCTATCACTCATCGTGCGATGGCATCCGTACTACGCTCAAGCGACGCCAAGCGGCCGC
>NC_064875.1:31193438-31195938 GCF_943734745.1 Anopheles darlingi | reverse complement strand
TTCATGCAATTTTTATCAGCATTTCTAACAATTTGATAACTTGATAATTGAAGAATATGACAATGTGTAAGAATTGATTACACTTTTGGATAGAACCCATTATATGTAAAAGAATATACAAGCAATCCCAAAAGTTGATTAAATATAACAAATATGCTGAATTGATCTGTTGAAATCAAAACTGAAAGACGAATATCAAAAAGATTGCAAATCCTGCGAGTGGACGGAACTGAAATTAAGCGAGCTATAATCCCTATTGTAAATATGTTGTGCAACCTACATCGTTCACTCTTCATACATTGTACCCCAGTCCGATTAGACGCGCTTTGCAGAGTTCGGAATCTGCAAAAACGGAAGACACATATTTCCCCCTTCGATCTTTTGATCGGATTAGCATATTTTTACGCAACCCAACCAAAGAACCCTACGGCCCCTGGGAGGTAAAACATCCTGTAAAGCACCCAGGGGCTGAGAGTGAGGGACACGGTGCCGGGATACAATATCCAAATAAATTCCGGGCTCGTCCCGACTGAATGTTAAAAAAAAAACCAAAGAGCCCATTGGCTATGGTGTACCAATCGATAATGTTACGCGTTCTTTTCACAAACGTTCTTTTCATATTTCCAAAGAATATCTGACCATTAGCCTACACATTAGCGGGATCGGTCATCGGTGGAAATTCGCGTACCAAACGCGGTCAATATTAATCCACTTTACCTGCGCATCCATCTCAGGGTTCCCCGGTTCCGTCGCACTCACCTGCAAATGAAATTAATTTACGGTAAATTCCTTCACCCAATCAATGCGTTCGCATCCATTTGGAAACAGATTTCATTAGGCCGTTCGCCAACGCCATTCCATGGCGTTGTTTTTCGTTGTTGTTCTGTTTTCTTTTTCCCTTCTCCTGTGAGCTTCCAATTGCCTTGCCAATTTATGTGGTTGTGGGCCACAGAAATGTGTGTTTGCATTTGCTCGGCTCTGTTTATCTCGCCTGTTCGCGGCCCGCGGTGGCCGCTGTTTGTATTTGCGCTGGTAAATACAAAAAGGTTGGAGAATGCTCACAATCGGCGACTGCACCAATCCCGGATTCCAGCGGGTGCATTTTAACAATCGATTTCTTTGTTTCACTTGCTGTCACTCACTCCACTGTCTCTCTTGTTCTTCTTCTCCTCCTCTACACAGCCGGTAACACAGCGGAAGGTGCGAAGGATCACTGCAACAAAACGGTTGACATCTATGAGGACATTGCGTCACCAGAGGTGACCAACCAGAACCGGAATCGGCCCCTCACCTGTTGGTACCGGTTCCGGAGCTTCCGGGGTGCGCCCCGGGACTGGGTGTTGCGGTTGAACTTTAAAAAGTTCAAAGTCGGTACCCTACTCAACGCGACACACTGCGATGGTGGCTATCTGCAGGTAAGATTATCCTTTTAAATCTTGCTTTACTGGGAGGGGTTGGGGGGGATAGGGTCCTCGAGCCCTCTGGCCATTGTCCAGGAAGGGAGGTTATACTGTGGATGCGATGCGCGCGCCCAACTGCCCATCTGAGAAGCGAATATTTAGATTACTGCGGCGTTACGTGTAAAAATTTGTTCCACAGATTCTTTCGTTTACGTGCCACCGAGACGCGCTTGAAAAGGTACTCCATAAAAACAGAAAGAGAGACAGAGAGTGTGAGAGAGAGAGAAAGAAAAGAGAGATTCTAAAAACCAGTCGCCGACATGGGCCCCGGGTACCCCGGGAGGTTCGGTTCAGGAAATGAATTTTCATGCAATGAATTGTACATTATTTATTCCTCGGAGTCGCAACTTGTCACGTACGCCAGACCCAGCATCCGATTTACTCTATCCATCACCACCATTCACCACCACCACCGCCACCACCATCGAGTGCTGCGAAACGTTCGTTTCGATTCGAAAAACTGGAACCGGAACTGAAACTGGCACGGCACCTCGGGACACGGTCTCTAGCCTTACGACCGTGGTTGTGGTCGTCGATCAGCTTGTCGAAGGAAGGGCATCCGAGAGAATTCCGGTCCCGGGTTTTCCACCGGATGAACGTGCGATGTAATCTCAGTTTGCGTTGCGGCACCGAAGCACACCCAGCAGCACCAGCACTGGAAATGGCAGTTTGACAATTTCTTCATCCGGTAGTTCCAACTAACCGGCGAACGGGACCTACGGTGACCACGTACACTTTCGTCGTCGTCGTCGTCGACCGTCCGGTGACACGCCAGCAAAATGGGATTCGAATGAATGTTGATGGAGTTCGCGCATTCCGTGATCCGTTGATGATTTCTTTTGCAAGGCTGCGGCTGCTGCTGGTGCTGCTGCTGCGAGGTACCTGCAAACAGTACAAAGCAAGACTGAACTGAAAAATGCGAGACAAATTGATCGGTGAAAAATAAGGAAGGAGGTGTGCCCAATTGATTGTGTTCCGTTTGTTGACGGTGATGGAATTTCTTGAATTTAACCTCATTGTAACAAGTGACAAACGGGTTT
>NC_064875.1:31185938-31188438 GCF_943734745.1 Anopheles darlingi | reverse complement strand
CAAGCTTATGATTACACTGTTCCTATAAGCATCTAATACTGGAAAAAAACAGATAGCTAAACGAAACCTGTTATAAGAAAAATAACTACCAGCATTCTGTATAAAACACTGTAGAATCATTTCAAATAGGTCAAAAAGAAAAGGTCCAGAACAGATTCGAAGAGATTATAATATGTTCATTTTATAAAATGATCGGTCTTTACCTACCGCAATCACAACTGACAGAATACCACGTTTGATTAAAGTTCTTGATTGGTAACACATTTGATAAATCAAGCGGATTATTGTTAATTAGTTCATAAAACCACAATCTTATTTAACTAATCGTACATACTTTACTCTCCATGCCGGCACACTGATTGATTTGTACTTCATTGCATTAGGGTCCATTTTCACAATTAGCCGAAATTAGTCTGCCCTTATATTAGTTTACTAGTTGAAGCTGCACCTGGTACCATTCCGACGAAACTATCTCCAATTTTCAAACCTTGCACCGATACCGAGAGACCAAGGACCGAGGATAATCAAATCCGAGCCCTCATTTTGCCAAATTTTTGGGAATCTTGGCCAAGTGCCAATAATTGTCAAAAAAGTAGAAGAGAGAGAGAGAGAGAGGGAAAATCGAACCAAACCCTATAGCGCCCGTGCATCAATCACGCTTATCGAACGATTGGATTATGCCAATGAGGCGAACCTTCCGTGGCGCCGCTAGGTACGTCGATTCCCTCAGCAGCAATTGCGCCAGTGGCCGTTCCACCACCGGCAAATAAACACGGCAAATGTTCCGAATCATCTGGCGTTCTTCTTTCCCAAACCCGAACGCTAAAAACGGGTAAACGACTGTTTCTTGCATCGGGAAATCATCTGCCCGTCCCGCTGTATTCTCCCGAGGTCTAGTGTTGCCACCGTGCAGTGGCGCCTGCAAATGCATATATCCTTTCACAAGCACTGATCGAGCGTATCGCGTATCTTTCGCGTCCTTCCGGGCCGGGTTTTCTTTTTTTGTTGCAGACATATTTCGCGTTCGATTCCCGGGCGGAACAGCAAATGGAAGTATTCAACCGATACGGCCCACACCCGGAGCTCTATCCCAATCGTCGCGGTGAGGTAGTGCAAGGGTAAGTACACCAGTAGAGGGTGTAGCATCATCATCTTTTGCCACCACCACCACCATCCTATGCACAATTCTAACGAGCGCGCGCGTTCTCCCATGCGGTTGCCATTCATTTATTCAAAACTATCGGCCCCAAAATTGATTTATTCAATGAATATAAATGACTACTTACGGGATTCTGATTAAAAATGCGCGAGAGTTGATGAATTTTGTGGCCCACCATTTTTCGTTTCCCACACATTTTACGTCTATCGATAGTCAATGATAGTTGGAACCATCGACCCCCTTTCTCCTGTCAGAAGCATTAAATACCAGCTCTGTCACTCTCACGCTAACTCTCTTCCTCTCTTTTATCTCCCTGCACATGCACTTCTCTGCGTCTGCGGATCTGCGGTGGAATTGCATTTATTATGACGACCCCTCCTCCGCAATGGGATCCGTTCCCGGGGAATCGACCACAAATCGACGAATGTTTAACTGTTCACGACTGTTGTACACCGTAATCCTGGTCCGCGAATACAGGTCGTACTGTGAGCGCGAGTTCCGGGACTGCCGGTTGCAGACCTGCTACGTCCAGTCGCCCGCCTATCCCGGGATCTATCCGCGAGCACTCAAGTGTCGTTATCGGCTGCACACGCGTCTACCCTTCATCAAACTCTACATTCAAAATGAGCAGTTCGCCGTCGATGGTCAGAGGTAAGAGCGATGGTCGCAGCTGCTGCTGCTGCTGCTGATGCCCTTTGATCTGCGACATCACGTGGTCTGTGATGTTTTGTGTTCTGATGGTTGTTTTCAATGTTGGTACCAATGTTGCCCTCTCGTCTGCAGGTGCGAAAACATCATGACGTGCCCGATGAAGGAGATTGGTTCCGGTTCCGAGCACTGTCCGTACGACTGGCTAGCCGTGTACGATGGACGCGATGAGCTGGCGCCACCGATTGGCAAGTTTTGCGGTATGGGCAAGTTTCCGTTCAGCATCATCGGTAAGTCGGAACCCTCCGCTGTACCTCTAGTATTGGTTATCCGAGACTCTTCTCAATGTTAAATGCCTTAACATGCCTCCCGAAACAGGTACATCGCAGCACATGTACGTGGAGTTCGTGTCATCACCGGCGGGCCCGCTGTTGAATACCGGGTTCCATTTCAATGTCGGTAACTGGCCCGGTCACGTCGAAACGGTCGGAACGAAGCACGGTGCCTGTGACTGGATGCTCAGTTCGGACGCACTGCGTGGAACGGCGGCCTCGGAGGGTATCTTCCTCAGTGTGGCCCACTGGTACCCACCGAACACCTCCTGCAGTTACCACATACAGGGCAATGAAGATGAGGTAGTGCGGCTCTACTTCCCCAGGTAAGTGTCTCGATGCATCAAAATACATATATGGC
>NC_064875.1:31170938-31178438 GCF_943734745.1 Anopheles darlingi | reverse complement strand
TGTATCCATAAACATAACATAACTGAACTACAGAAAGGGGTTTTTTAGTTATAAATAAAGTTAACCTCAATAAAACATCTTGTTATTGATTCTTACGTTGACTTTACATACACCGTAAATTTTCTTTGCGAAAACGAAAAATCTTTTTGTAGGAATGTTTTGTTGCGATATGACAATTTCTACATCGCATCGAAAATGTTATACACCGTACGGTTTTAAAACTAACACCATCACAAAACCTTACCATTTGTAAAGTTGCTATTCCAACCACCAGCGCCAACAATAGCATTTCAACAGACACCTCACAGTGATTGCCAGAAATGGGGGTTGAGTTGCTACCTAAACTATGCACAAACTAAATGTTCCCCCAACCATATCTGCGATTGCCGGACTATCTGAAGTGAATAATTTACCCAACCTTCAACTGCATAACTTAGCCAAGTGCGCTCCATATCGCGATAAGAATGTGAAACCGAGCCAAAGTTTTGCTGGCCACCTAAGGGGCCCGCTTCCACCCCACCATTTAAGTGTTAAAGATGGCCGAATAGTGCGGCAAACTATTCGCAATAAGTGGCCTGATAAAAACTTCTTCATTTCTATCGTTTTTCACCGTCGGTTGGGCGTTTTTTTTTTTCTTTGAAGGTGAAACGACCGTTTACGCGCAAACTTGTGTAAAAATGCTTGGCCAATAAAACGAGATGGACGAGATGCTGTTCGCTTATGCATGGTGTTATTGGAGCAATGTACATACTAATATTTTGTCAAAACTTTGGCGCGTATATTATGAGGTTTCTGTTGAGAGAGGATATTCATTTGAAATAAATAATTGTCCCCCGGCACTTCTGCTAGTCAATGTAGTAATAGGGCAGTTGCTTACTAGATATATGGATTTAACAATGTAATCAAATTTACGTTCACGTTCAACATTTCCAATGTAAACTATGCAGCGTATAACATTTTGGAAACTAATGTAGCCCCGTTGCAAACTCAATTGCTCGTAAACGTAAACTTTGATATCCATCTAATGCATCGCATTTTCATCACAAAGTTGGCAGCCGTTACCAAGAAAGTTCGATCGAGTACCAATCGCCACTCGACAGGAGCAGAGGCGGAGTTGCGTAAAAGTTTTGACAAAATTATGTACCGTTCACTATGCGCTTCATTGTCCCCTTCGCAAGCCGGGCACACAAGCGGGGAGGAGGCAGAACGAGCTTGCGGAATAACTACCGGCCATAAAAGTTGGCTCACCTGGAAGTTTGAACCAGTTTTCACCGAATCTTAATTGAGGCACAAATTTCTCTCTCCATCCGTCGAAACCCCCTGGACCATTGTAGTCGCAGCAGAGTACGAAAGAGAAACTTTCACCGCACGGCTACTTCTTTGCCTTTTATGCAACGTCGTGTTGTTCCGCTTCCTTCGTACGACTTCAACTCTGGCAGCAGTCGTCATCCCCAACGGTCGATTCGATGATTTGGTCAGAACTGATACCGGCGCTAGGATTCGGCAGCGACATCGCATTAACGTCGGCGAACGACGTCCTGGCGTTCGTCCCAGAGAGACCTAACTTGCGCTGCACGATCGTTCGAGTATGGAATGTAGAGTTTTTTGTTGACACGGTAGTTAACAGTGAGTAAATAAAGCCTACCAGAGCTGTTATTCTGTGGGAACTCTTGCTTGCTTGCTTGCTCGCTGCTTGGCCGATAGAAGGTTCGTTCTACTTTTGCTATCGAACCTCTGACGGTCATCAATGTGCGGTTCACTTTCCTCAGCTACTGACGATCCGAACGAATGCGCTGTTAGAGTGCACTCAGTATGTTCCGGTGAACATTTTCAGTTTTTTTATGTCTGAATAGCTTATGTTAGTTTTATCTTATATAGATTTTCCATGCAGACGAGCATTGACTATAGTTTTTGTGCTTTCCGGCAATTTTTTAATTATTATCTTTTTTGCCAATTATAAGGAACCACTTTTGGCTTACTTTATGAAAAAAGTACGAATAATCTTAATTGCATTTGTTTGTATGTGACGTCACTTTTAATAAAGAGTCTTAAACCGTCCCATTTCGCCTTTTTTTTTATAGAACCGCA
Organism: Anopheles darlingi; assembly: GCF_943734745.1. Classification (NCBI taxonomy): domain Eukaryota; kingdom Metazoa; phylum Arthropoda; class Insecta; order Diptera; family Culicidae; genus Anopheles; species Anopheles darlingi. The sequence goes on along the minus strand of NC_064875.1, from coordinate 31,176,350 downwards.
ACGCATGTCAACCAAAAATATGTAATGACTGAGGTAGAAAACTTTTTAAAGACAGTTAATGCGAAAATTGATTTGACAAAAATCGCTCTGAAGATTTTTTGCTAAGAGACCAGAAGTGTTCGAGTCCTAGCCCGAGTGAGGTTAATATTGATCAAATCAAGGCTCTAATCGACCAAATCATCAAATTACATAGCATTAGGATAAATAATGGCTTAAGATATTAACTACAGTATGCAGAAGTCATATAAAGTACCTTAGGTTCGTAAAACAGCTCCGTAATTGAAAGTTTTTAGGTTCAAAGAAATTCATTTCGCAAATCTCTTCAACACTTGAGAAGTTATTGTTGAACGGATTGGAACCATAACCTATTATCAAAATAGCATTGTTAATATAAAAAAGTCGGAACGATCAAACTAATAGATACATTTGTAATTTAAGTTTTCTAAAGATGTTTTTCTAAATTGTGTGCGTTAGGTAATTATTCAAACTGTAGATTCAATTCATACTCTAGTATATTTCTTGCTTTCGTTTCCAACAAACAATCTTCGTTTCCAAAACCTTCTAATCCTTGCTCCACCTGCCTCTGCCTTAGAAAGTGATTCTACAAAAAAGTTCTAGCTAAAGGAAAGAGTGCATTCCCATACCGTTATCTTTTCCCGCCTTCTGATGACCTCTTTCGGGCTGCTTTAGCTGACAAACGCTCATAATCTAACGAATATCTCGTCACCTGCGTGCGTTACCGTGGAGCAGAACCTGGAGCTACTCTTCACGGTTACAGTTACCGTCGGGCGTCGGGCCGTGATGACAGATTCCAGATCGTAGGCGAAAGCTTTACGGTCGATTAAGATAATGTTCGGTGGATTGAGTTCATAAAAATGGCTTCCGACCGTCCGAAGAAAAAAATGCCCGGCTAGTAACCTCACATCGCGCCACAACCCATCTAGTCTAGGTGATTTGAGACCGAGACCACATCGTCGTTCCGAGGTACCGTTTTGGGAGCTTCGTTCTCGCACGGAAACGATCGTTAAGGGTATCATATCGTTTTCCGTAAACTTTTTTCTTCCTCCCTTCTTCTTCCTTCTCTATTTCCCGCAGATTGAGGCTAAGGTTAGAAGATGATCAGGGCCACGGAAAATGAACACCAACCCAACCCAACCAAACCGCTATCGAGGGTTTACGTGTGAGTAGTGTCGAATACTACGGCCTGAGACGCGTTTTGGGGGGCAGACGCGTGCGTTGTCAGTTTTGGCAGAGCATAAAAATAACAGTAAAAATCATCATAAAATTAACGATAACTTAGTAACGGAAGCTCGCTCGCTGGTCGCCCGCAAATGGCATGATAGCCGGGTTGATGTCGAATGTCGAGTCAAGTGGTTTTTCATGTTGCTCACGGCGCTGAAAGGCCTTGGACCGGTACAGCTTCCTGCGCTAGCGACCTTCTGCCCTTCCGAAAACGGGCTCTCAAACTAACAGCACCACATACTTCCGACGGTTTTCGTAAAGTGCTCACCGCTGTAATGAACTAGCATTGGATTTCCAACTCAATTACTTATTCAAAAGAGGCAGGTACGGCAGTCACCTCCAATGTATTGCCTCGAAAAAAGAGCTTCATAGTTTCAACTGAAACTAAGCTTTTGTTTCCATTGCTCTCGTCAGGATTGTGTTACCTTGCATTTAGCTTTGTGGAAAATTTATTGCATATATCTACATTAAACACAGTCCATAAACTAGTGCCCGGAGCGCACTAAAAGTATCTCTCACAGAAGACGATGAGTGTTAGTGCCAAAGAGAGTACTAATGTATCTTAAAACATTCCAGATTAATACAAATACCATCAACTCGATTTACTATTGTGATGAAATTAAATTTTATCATCATCTACCGTGCGCCACAACTTTGAAATATAACGCATCGTGTACCATCATCTACATCCTCTATAGTGCACTATCTTTAAGGGGGCTTGCGATAATAATATGGTTCTTATTTTTGTGTGAAGAACTTTACGTTTTTGTCAAAATTTTATATTCTAACATAACTTTTCAATGTTCGAAAATTTAAGTCTTGAGAAATAATTTTTAAAAAAAGTATAGAAATGGTATTAATTATTTAACTTTGCTTTGCATTGATTGCATTTAATAAATATGAAGCAAGATTTTCCAAAAATCTAAGTCTTTGCAAGTTTGCCTGTGTTATACTGTTGCAAAATTCTACATTCATGGAAAAATGGGAAACAAAACTGTCTAAAACTAGGTAACTTACTTTGCAAACCCCCTTTTTGAATTATGCACGAGTGTTGCCAATCGACTAAAAGAACTCATCACGTCCCTCACTGGAAAGCAGCGAAATGCAAAGATGCGCACTCATTTGCTAAACTAATAACAGATCTGTCTATCTGTATATCTCTATCTGTATATATAAAAAGCGTTACTTTACTGATGAAAATTCACTTCCGTAGAAGTGTTATACAAACGTTTCCGATCTTTTCTGTTTTTTAAAGTCTTCCAAACAACTACTTCTCAAACACATTGTGGTCATCACACCTTATCAAACAGCAGAGCGCTCCAAACGATGTAGCAATTTGCTTACGAAAAGTAAGTAAGTTGCCAGGAACTGTCTTCAACACATTATCCACAATACACCGGGACGACCACCGGCAGACAGATAAAGCAAACCGGCCGGCGGAAGACCTCCCAATTGATTTCATCCTCGACGGTCGGTGTACCGGGTTCAGCAACAACGAGCTACCGACCAATCGTCCCGAGTTACCGTCTCACCATCTTGAGAAGTGTCCAAGGGTAATTGAATCAGTTTCAGTTCAATTTTGATCTGCCGACGCAATGGAATGGACCTGGTGAGGGAGGGCCGAAGCTACTTGAAAGTGGTGCGGTAATGGAACTGAAGTGCGCGCGCCACTGAAGGGCCCCGGCAAGTGCGTCAGTATGTTCTTATGAACTATGATTCCCAGCGCGCGCGTGTGTGTGTGTCTCATTGCTTCTGCTATTGTGTCGTTGTCTGTAGCCAGCACCAGCAGCTTGTGAAGGGCCAAAGACGTATACACACCTCTAATCTGGCCTCTCACTGTCTTGTATCTCGTGCTCGTACAAAGCCAGAAACGGTCCCAAAATGCGACTTGCTTATGCAAACACGGGAACAGGGAACAGCGAAACCGGGAGCCGGCTGGCTAGTTGTGTATCATGGCGCAGGCCACGCTGTCGAGTGTCGAGTGGCCGCGGAATCGAGGGATATAATAGGATTCAGCAAACGGTGCCGGCGAAAGGCGGTGGCGGATTGTGGACATCGGAAAGTGCAATTCGCAATCGGTTTTCCGGGCTCCGGGACCGACCGACCGCCGGCAATGCATCGCGGTGCAGTGCATTGCACCTCCTCCGCGCCTTTTGGTATATGCAAATCCTCTGGAAATCAAGGCAATGGCGAAGCTTGATGTCGAAATATAGTTCACCACGTACGGTGCCATGTTTCAATTGGAAGATCTCCACGCTCTGTGCCGCTCTGGTTGATGACGGTGGGATTGGGACGGTGGAGAATCGTAGAATCGTGTCGGAACACAAAGTGACACTGAACCACGGGCTGGAACTGGGGTGACGACCGGGGTTATATGCTCGTTCGCAGCGACACCGAAGCATATGCTAGTGTCCAATAGCGCTAGGATCACACACACACACAGACACTTGCTGGCGCAATTTAAGTCGACCTCGGGAGCCTCATGGAAAGAACACTCATGGTTTTTGGGGAGGGGTGGCAGCCCGGGAGGGTTTCGACCAATAAATTGAAGGCACTAATTGAATAATGAAATCGGCGTCTCATCCAGTGCGGATGATTTCATTCTCGAATGGCAGCCCGATAGAAAGCTAATGACAGGGAAGAATTGATGCCGTAATCAGACGCGTGTAGGAAGAGCTTAGCTTAGCATGAAGCGCATTCCCGCATGGCACGGCCACGTCCACAGCCACGGCACAGCACTGTCGTCAGTGTCGAAGGCACTACAGCACACGGCGAGTGGAGGGAGAAGGATACGGATTGCGTGCATACCCGGGTATACCGCAGACGCTACCTAATGAGCTAGTGGGATTCGGATACACAATTTGTCGATCGATACGCTGGTCCCGCGGATGCGCGGCCCGCGTTGATTGACATTTGACCTTGATGGTGGCGGTGGGATGCGAAGAAGGGTTTGGAAGACACATTTTTCAAGGAAGAACGTGTGTGAACGATTGAACGGAAACAACTTTAAGGGAAATATGTACATTAGTTCAAGTGATGAATGCTAAACATAATGTGTTCTAATCAAAAGGGATTGATATTATGAACTGAACGAAACTACAGTGACCAACAGAAATAAAAGCTCAATTTTAGTTTCTTTTAGATTTTCGTCTGTAAATCTAAAGTTATGATCGATAGGTGACAAATGTTGTGTTATTGTAGAAAGTTTAATATTCCTCTTTCAGTTTCAAAGGTTTTCAGCTGGATTGATTTAATAACATTTTTTAAATAATTTGTAACTTCTGTTGTGACCAATATGTTATGATATGTTGTGGATTAATCTAGTTCAATGCCATAAAAACAAATTCCGTGATAGTAACATAATCGTCTCAATAGTAACATAAATTAGCCCAAAAAATCTCATTCGGATACCACTTTCTGCTGTAAGATGACGATTCGAGAAGCTGAATGCGATAGGAATATATAGGAATGTTGTGCTACAAAAATGCTGCTTAATCGATCTATTGTTACTAAGCCCATCTAAGAGTATTTCAGGATTTATATTTCTATATAAATATCGAGTGACATACACTGAGACAACTTTCTATAGCCGCACCCACATTTTTTCAGTATCTCTTGAGTATCATTTTTCTTTTTTCAGTATCTTGAGTAGTAAAATGGTTAAAAACCGGGGTGGCAGTAAAACTAAAAGATTTTTCGAGTCATAGAGGGTTCAAAAAAGAAAACTATTTTACCTTAAACAGTTTTCACCAAACTAAATAAATTTGCCAAATAATAATTTATTTTGCAAGTGCGGCTATACAAAGTTAACGGCACATAAAACGTATGTGGTCGAAAAAAGCCGAAAAACATAAAATGTCTATTCAACTAAACGGTTTTATTCGTAATTTTCGGATTCTTAAAAATCTCCCAAAATTAAAAGTTGAATTAATTAAACGGTTTGGAAGATACGCCAAAAATGTGGGTGCGGCTATAGAAAATTGTCTTAGTGTAGTACCATTATTTTCTCAAAATTATTCACAACAGCAGCTTTAAACTAATGCCGGATAATGCATTATATTATAGACCTATAAAGCATTCAACAAAAACATTTCTTTCATGTTTGAAAACGGATGCCATTGTATATACGACTAATAATGCTCAATCTTAAGCAAAAGATAAAATAATTAA
>NC_064875.1:31160938-31165938 GCF_943734745.1 Anopheles darlingi | reverse complement strand
CGTTACATGAAAGCATCGTTGTTAACACAACATCCCGAGCAAGCTGCACGGCCTCACCTGCCCGAGGTATCTCTAGCGCTCTCTCTTCTTTAATTTAAAAATTGTAGTCATCCATGTTAATGAGTACTTGCCTGCCACTTGCCCGTTTACGGTCCCGGAACCGTTTGCCGGTGCTTGAGCACTGAAGTGACCACTTGAGGCGCTGACGGTGTTGAAATTTCCCTCGGCAAGCAGCAGCAGCAGCAGCAGTAGCAACTACTACTAAGCGCGCCTTTGATGGGCACCCTGGGCATCCACTAGCAGGATGCACTACGTCTTCGAGACAGACCCGGCAAAGAAACCATTAGGTCGGTCGGTGCTCTGGTGCCGCTCCTCCTGTTCCTTGGCTAAAAGGGCCAGCGCGAGCTTACAAGTCATCCGATGATTAATGAATTACTCCATTATATCCGTTGTCCCCGGGAACGAAGGAACCGCAGAAAGTGCAGAATGAAAGAAAACCAAAAGAAGTCTTACCCCGGTACTGGTAAGCAGCGCTCTTGGTGGCCGTTCTAAATCTCATCAGCAACTTTACGACGGTCTTTTAGTGTTACGACATCTGCAATGGTACTATAGCCATCGTTGGTCAAGCTGGTGCGCCTCCGAAGGTCATGGCGGTGACTCCTGGACACCAACCTTACGGTCAGCGCGCTTTTGCGCATTCGTGAGCATCATGTAAGCATCAAATTTCTCGGTATATGACATCGGGGGTTTGCACTTATGCCTGAAAACATATAAAGGGCATGAAAGATGCTTCAGAGTTACTTTCAGAGCGCACAATGACGGATTTAAAACCCCATCTGCCGGTTCCTCGAATTGCCTACGCCTACGGGAATGAATAATTTCATTTTTGCTAGATTGATCTCAACCAATTACGAGGCCGCGGTGCGATGGCACACTGAATGTCAATGTCGAAGGATCGAACATTTGCTATCAGCCGGCTTAATGTGCAAAACCGTCGACCCACTTAACACTCGCTTCCAGGCTTCTCGCTCGCTCGCGAACGTACGGCGATGCTTACGATAATTAATGTAGTGATGATTATCGGATCAACCTCATTACCAATAATGACGTACTTTAATTGCAGGATGACATCTTCGCCATTCGCCGTACGGCTGAGAGCAGATAATATTGATCCCGTGCTGACAAGATAGAGTGTTTCGTGTGCAAGAATCAAGAATTCGGCCCAGAAAACTTCAATTACCAGTGTAATTAAAGAACGGAGGTATCGACGCAGCCACTGCTGGCACAGTTTACGGCCTTGGAGTTGGTATAATTTCCATAGCTTGGACACCGTGAAGCGTAAACTTCGTGCAAACTTGTCGCGCAAACGGGGCGATATCCCTGAAAACTGTGCAAAAACTGTCAAAACTGTTTGCAAACGCTATGTTAACATGAAAAATCATGATTAGAAGGTTTGCACCGATAATATGCGTTCTTTAAGGTGTTTCTGTTCAAAAAGAAAGTGATTGTTCCATTTTATGTGCAAAAGTGTCCTAATTTTGCGCAAAATTTGATAAAACCAAAGTAAAGATATCAGTGCAAATCGTTTTTCTTACTTAAAATAGGCTGCACTAAGCGTTTACGCTTCATGGATTCCAAGCTAATGGTGTAAGAAGCTTGAAAGCAATTTGATCGTCCTTGTGTCTTATGTGTTAACATAAAGCAATGTACACAGTTCTTTGTTAAGCGAAATATACACACACACATACACAGGCATTACCTTCGAGCAAATCTAGTAAGTACATACTTTCACTCAATCGCCAGATGCCACTCATAGAATTGAGCTACTCATTGGATAGAATTGTTATCGGTGTGCGTAGCAGGAAGCACGAACCACGATACGCCTACCGCCATTTTCTCAACCCCAAAAACCTCCGGTCCTACGGTGGCTTCGGTGGCTTCGGTGGCTTCGGTGGCGGAAACGCACGCACCAACTGTGCTGCCGGCCATTAACCATCGATAGTAAACGAAGATATCCGTTTCCGGTCGTAAAACGTATCCGACTGCAGAGCGCGAACGTGCGGAACATAAAAATGTTATCCGCCGTGCTGCTGCTTTCGATTCTTTTTTCCGTTTGCTTTTGTTGGTGGTCGCCGCATGGCGATGTCGTTTTCGGGCCGGGCATTCATCGGACAACGAAGGAAGGTTTTGCTAAATGCTCCCTATTGACCATTTGCCTTCCATCAGCGTTGCCCGGAGGCTGCTGGTCGACATGAAAGTAAACAACCGGAACGGAACCGGGAGAGTTTCCGCCAATGATCGATACCATCTCGATGGCTGCAGTGACCAGAACCAGCTGTGCCACATCACGATGATGGTACTACTACTACTACTACTGCGGTGGCCCCAGTATACCGAGCTTTTGTATGGTTCGCTTCGCCAATCGATGTCACTCCCGTAACCGGACCGGACTAATGGACGCAGACTGATACAGATCGGAGCAAATATTTCTAATCTTTTAGCCACATATCTCTGGTTGACGGTGTCATCATTCACACGCAGCACAACGATCGAGCACCATCGCTCGCACGGCAATTGCTGGTTTGGTTTGGCTTTCGATAGCACTTTCCGGCCATGTTTGCCATTTATGTGCCGTCACTCAATGTCAATCTTATCAATCTGGTTTAATGCGGCGGGGAGGCAAAATTTATGATAAGCCGGAATTCGCGCTCTCTCTCTCTCTATTTGCAATATTTCATGGTTTAGATTTCGAATAGCAAATGATGTTGCACTGATGTTGATAAATGTTAAATTACCTGCAAAGTTAGCCAAAACAGGGCATACAACGTCACAGCTCTTAGTGCATACTACAGACATACAGAGCAGTTTTCTCTATGTTTTGTAAATAGAAAAGTTTTAGGTAATAGTAGCCAAACGTACAGGTTGATCGTTTCAAACTTGGCTGGAAAATCATGAGCTGCTATTGATCATGCTCTCCAACAACTAAATGTGAAATAATTATCAAAGCTTCGGACCATAATTGGTAATTTGGTTTTGCATAATTTTCAGTTCGAATCATTCAAACCAATTCTTCGAATTGAACTTCAAACTACAGCCTTTCAAATATCCAAATTCTAAATTGCGGATTGCCTCATACTGATTTACAAAAATGTTGAACCCGATTAAAGTAGGGAGTTGTTTCGCTTAACCGAAAGTAAACAATAATCAAACTTGTTTTTCTCTGATGAGATACTATTCGTTATTGAGCAGTATGTGTACTTCCCAAACGATCAGATTTATTTGACACAAGCAGATCTATAGAAAATGTACCCCTTTGTATGGTATCTTCTATGGTTTTATCTCTCATACAACTGACAAACGGAATTGGCGAAAAACCAACTATTTCATTTTAATGTTTTAGTAACTGCCAATAATAATTGATGTAGAAGCCTTATCCGTTTGAGGTATTTTGAAGAGGTTAGCACTTCAAAATAACAAAATGTTGACCAGCTGAAGCAAACGCTTCGCCAAGAATGGGCCACAATATCACAAAGAAATGATAACAACCATTTTTAAATCAGTTCAATAAGACTCGTATCACATTGTTATATCTTTTTCAAAAGTTCAATGCAATTCTTCGCTTAACCATGTATAGTTCTTCTAATGCACTAAAGTACTGAATTCGAAGCAGAAATGATTCCTCAGCACGCAACTCGAGTGCTGCAATGTCGAATAGAAAGAAATGAAAAACAGGAAATGGCATGAAAATTTACGATGTGCATCAACGTTTTCACATTTCGCCGCTGAACAATTTATGTCACAAATTGAGTTTTGTTTGAATCTCCCTCTCCCTCTCCCTCTCCCGTTGTTCGCCATGCATGTTTCGTCTAAAAGAACGAAAAGAATTACCTGTTCCTGCGAAAAGTAACGAATGGGGGAGTCGGTCGTCCGGGCAGTGAAAGGGGTAAACTTTTTCCGCCTCCTCATCCGCATCATCATCGATGTGGGCAACCGTGATCTGGTTCAAGTAATTTGAACGGTTCGTTGGTTTCCCGTAGATCGCTCTGATGGACAATGAAAGGCCAGAATGCTGTCGAATGCGGTGCCAAAGTTGAAAACAAATATGCTAGTCAAGCATTACTGGCCCGTCAACATACTGGTTCGAGAGCAATAGGAACGAGGTTCTCCCCTGTCACCATCGCCACTTCTATCACCATCACTCTGGTGGTCCATTTGCCATGGAATGTTTACCCTAATAGGCATTTTGTCTGGCCCATTCGAGGGCCATTATTTGTTGGACCGGAACGAACTCTAAAACTGACCCCGTAACACCATCCCCTCTTCCTCCGAAGGCTCACCTAACCGAAACAAGCGAAAAGAGCTGCCAATCGGCTTTGCTGTAGTTCAAAACATACTCTTTCCCATCGCCAGTTCCCCGGCTCTGCTGGGGTCAATGTAACACAATTTACATGGGGATACTGCCGAAATACGCTGTTGTCCCGGTCCCGGAGATGTCTACATGTCGATGACGCGTCAACCTCTTTTACTTTGTGATCCCTGTGAATGGTACATGTGGCCGGACGACCTGGTGCTTATTTGCTTTCGGTTTTTTCTCCCTCCCTTTTACAGACCCCCGGTACCATTTTCAACCCTTATCACTTTCAACACCAATGTTGCTGTAGTGCTGCTCTAGCTTCTGCTTTGCGTCCCTCCCTCCCCCAGCACTAACAGCTAGTGGCCGAATGTGGCCTTGCTGGTTGACGACCAGCAGCACGCGACAGAGCGTGAAAAACTGGCAAATTTGTTTTTCTCCTCCAGCAGCCTGCTGAAGGCTATTTTCATGAATTTCATGCCAATGAATGCGGGAATTAGTTGCAATCTAGGACCAAAAATGGCAAAACCCTGTCCTTCATGGTTTCATGGCGGCGATTAGAAGGAAAATAGCCGACTAATTTAATCAAACAAAACACCCACGAATCACTTAATCAGTTTTATTTTTATAAACCTGCGGCGATGGTTGT
>NC_064875.1:31148438-31153438 GCF_943734745.1 Anopheles darlingi | reverse complement strand
TGCCTTTCTTCGTTCTAAGAAGTGAGGCAAGTGGAGCTTTTGACAAACAATCTTACTTCAACTTAGCACTTCCACTAGTGTTCGCTTCTTTTGGAGAGCATCTCATTTATTCCTATCTTAATTATTTAGACGATATTTACTCATTTCTTCATCTATTTGTTTGTTTTGTATCAATTTTATCATTATTATTATTATTATTATTATTATCACTTTTCTTCGATTGTTTGTTTTATTTATCTACTTTATTCATTGTATGCTTATATTACATTAAACAATTTTTATACATTATTTGATGTTTACTATTATCATGTTCCTTTAACGATACGACCGTTGTTGCATTATTTTGACCTACGATTAGGTCTTTAGAATCCCCACGAATCAACACAAAAAATTAGAAATTCTACCAATACATATTGCTATCTACTGTACCGGTCCTAAATAGCGTCTCATTATGCTGTGACCATAAACAAATAACAACAATAAATGACTAAATGACCAAATTTCTCTCAGGAGTACTGTCAAGTGACTTTGATATCACCACAGCTCAACAGTTTCAATTTTGGTTCTAATTTTCAACGTTCAAGTCATGTAAATATTATGTTAAGTCTAATGTATAGCCTGAAATAATCAATATGTTTATAGTTTATCTAGAACAACAGTAGGACCCTTTAGTGCTGCTTCAAAGCAAAAAGTCATTAATGCTAGCTACAAAAACTGTCCAAGCAACTAACGAGAAACTAATGATGTCTGGTTTTGCCCCTTTCACGATGTTCAACTTCTAACCCTTCGTTTTTTGTCGAATTCCTGTGCACTCCACTCATCATCTCGCTACAGCAGTGTGTTGTAAATTGTGGATAAATTGTTCCCCAAAGTGGATTCGAATGGCTACCGCCACCTTTCTTGCGTCCACCACCAACACTCTTCTATCGATCGAAGGACCGTTTGCCCAGGTTAAGTCCTACCTCGGGCAAGCGGTAGTCAAGCCAACCTCAAGCTCGTCTCGGCTAATGGTGAAGGATTCACTGTTCAAATATTTTATTTTCCCGGGGAGAGGGCACTAATTCTTTCAATATCATCTCCTCACGCGACCTCTACCTTTCAACAATCGACCTTCCCCGGCCACCTCCAGCTCGTAGAGGCCATTGTTTGCCTGAGTTGTTGTTTACCTTGAGCGCGCTGGTGAAGCAACAACAAGGCTTGAACAGTCCCGGCAGTCTACTAGGAGGGGGCCAGTATCCCGGGATATACCTCGGTTATGCCTCGAATGACAAACATTCGCACTTTTTGGGACCAGCATGTCGATAAGGCACAGGAGGCACCTCAAAGGGACGAGCTCACTTGAAGTTGATTGGCCGTCCATCAATCCCGGTGTCGTTTGGTCAGCTTAGCCGGTCCAAACACGCACCTCCGGATCTGGAGATGAGGTCGGCCGGCTTCGTTAAACTCGTCCAGAAATTCATACGCACCACCGTTGGCAGAAGTGACAGCCACGGTAGGTTCCCTGGTGGTGAAGGTAGTGATGATGGTGGATGCAAAGTACACTCTCTGGTGTAGAATTACAAAAAAAAACGTTGGACCGGCTCCCTTCATCATTCCCCCTCCCCTTTCACAAAAGTCCGGGTTCAATCTTTTACGAAACTGTCATCGAAGAAAATTGCGTGTTACCGAACCTACGTCAAGTTGACGGCGACGAGTTGCTGTCAGCTTTTTCTGCTTTCGCTCTATTCGACACCTCAACCTTCTCCTCATCGTCCTCCCAGCCACTCTATCTGCACTCGATCGTGCACATCAAAAGCGGCTAGATTGAAAAACTTTTTTCATCATTTTTCAAAACGTCATCGAAAGGTACCGTTGATTCTAGGCGCTGTTCCGAAACCAAGTTGGAAGTAAATATGATGATTTTGTTGCTTTTCTTTTCGAAATCACACCCAGGGAATGTAATAGTCTTCAACCGCCGCTTCCTAGGCTCGAAAATTTTGATACAGAAGATTCAAGGATTTGATAATAAACCTGTAGGCATCTAATCTAATTTGGGGATATTGGAATATACCAGATGTACCGATATGAAGTAAGCCTTTTGGTGTGCTAATTATCGATAGCTACACATTTATTTCATCTTGAACAATATCTGTGGAGATCATGTCACTAAAGTTGTTCGATTTATGAACAAACCAATAATTCACCTGATTTTTTACTGCCTTATGGAAATCGAATTCCACCGATTTCAATCGATGAAACCAAACCATAAGCCCCAACTCTGGTGAACACAGCTGTTGAGGTAGCAACTCTGAACCAAGTGCTCTAATTGAGTTCTGAGACTGTTTTGCTATACATGCTGGTGCATTGTAGCTTTGTATGTTTAACTTATTGTATCTGGGGCTATTCTGTCCGTATAAGGATCTGTATTAAAGGGTTCCCTATGCATTAGGATCTAATTATACTCTTTCTAATACCATTTTACAGTCGAAATTAATGGTTTTCGGTGGGCTGTACCATATTCATTTTTGCAAATAGTAAATATTCTTCAAGTGAAAGCAAACAAAATGCTTTCCACAAATCATAATTTTGTTGTAGCAACAGTCTACTTTGTTAACACGATTAAAATCTATGATTTTAATTTATTAACAGCTTGAAGTTTGCTAAATATGTTTAAAGGATGTCACAGCAGGAAAATATTCGAATTAAGGATCGTTCCTCGTCGTACCACCACATTTGTTTCTTGAGGCTCATTTTTTACCGGTACGGTACCTGCCATTAAACCAAAGACAATAAATTAGCAGAAACCACCGGTGCGACACTGGCGACTGGACTTAAGCAGTTTTTTCACCCTACTTCAATTACAAGTTCGGGCATCGTCGTGGTCGTAATTAATAATTTTTCGCAAAACAACAGAACCCGCCCAACCCAGCGTTTGCCCAGCGATCTGTCATTCCATTTGTGGTGATCCAGTTCCAAGCCGCACCAAGGTAGCGCGCTGGCCGTGCAGTGACAATTTTGCTAATTGTTGCCGTTTCCGTTTTCCAACCCGGTTGCGGGTTGCGAGGTTCGCGTAGGGATGGTGATGCTGCTGATGGTGTTGGGGACGCGATGACTGCCAGCTCTCGAGCGGCTCTACTCCCTGTGAATACCCGGACAACAACGAGTTGCCTATTCCGGTATAGCCATCATCTGTCACACCCGCTTCCCGGGGGCTGCCATGCTTCGTGGTTATCGCGCAGATTTGCTAATTGTATTCATTTGTTATCACCCGGAAAACCGACTGTGACATCCAATTAGCGCAAAGACGGAAACAGCTTCTGGCAGCCCGAGCGGAAACGTTTCAAGGTGGCAATCCGTTTCACGCCACAACTCTACGTCGTCCTCGGTCACCGAAAGCCATCACTACTTGTCCAAAACCCGGGGGTTGTGGGGACAACTGGAACCACCACTACTTGTTGTAACGGGGATTACGACGAATACGTCCTGAGCTCTCACGAGAGGGTGCTTGACAGAAGCAGAGAGAGCACCGCAGCTCCTCACGCGGCTGTTGCAGGTAGAAAAATGGAATGCAATGGCGTTGAATGTTTAATTTCGGTTCAGCTTCGTCCTCACAATCGTCCGCTACCAGGTTCATCGCGCGCGTGGATTCATTTCAACACCGATCTGCGCCAGAAAGAAGGACAAATAACCCGTTCGGTCTGGGGGTCGAAGTTGAACGAAGGCCCCGGAGAGTGGTAACGGGTGGGAGGTGGCCGATGTGTGGCTTAGGCGGAAGACCGTTTCCGTTGTAATTTGGGCTGAAGCCAGGAAGCCGGCCTTTCTAATTAACGACGAAACTTCGACGCACACGCTGGCCATAAACGGCCGAAGGGCATCAATCAAAAGTGGAAAGGCGTAAAATGAAGGAGATCCCCTTTTTTGCATCTATGTACCAACGGTTTGTAGACTTTAGCCTAGGATAGGCTAATGGAATTGGTTAAAGTGCTTTGCAAAATGAATGTATTTTTCGTGGCGTTTCTTTGCGCTTCTTCTCATCCACTAATTCACACCAGGAAACACACATAGGATTATTACGTTAATTCGAATCAAAAATAGGCTCTTTTTGATGATTTTTATGAGACGAACACAATCAATTTTGGTTTTTCGCCTGAATCCACATTTAACTTCAACTATTCAAGAATATTCGGGCTAAATTTGAGGATTTTTTACATTAAAATACAATCATGGCATTAATTGTAGACAGGCATGTCTTCCGAGAAATATTTTTTACTGAGTCAATCATAGCAACCATTCTTGATTGATCTGAGAAACAAAAATCGATACTCTTTGGTCAGATTAGGAGTTTTTCTCGGAAGCTCAGGTTAGCTTTTGTTAAATTTCCAGTTTTTCAAGTATATAAATATTCAATTTGAATTTAAAGAAGAAACGGGTTCTCGGGGGGATTTTGCTTGAAAAAAAAATTCACATTATTATCTTTGAAAAGTATGAATAAATTTTATGAAAACTCGACGAAGTTACTTCACAGATAGTGTGCAAATAAAATGTTTAAAAGAGTTTCGAAAGGTACTATCTAGAAGTATGCTACGATGGACACCGATTTTGAAAATGATTTTTTTGGAAAAAACAGTCTCAAACTAACGACATATTCATTTAGCCATATATTGAACGATCGATATTTATTGAACCTCTCGAAAGGACCGCAGCAGCACTCATGGAAAAAATGTAAAAAAAACAAATGCCACAAAAAGCTAAACACGTAACGCTCCCCTTAAGCTTCAAATAATACGTAGTATTACTGCATTTGTTAACGTCAAGTAAGATAATTACCATTCAACAGTTTCAACATTCCTCGAAGCAACCAAATCGTTTAGCGAATGTCAACAATCAATCATTCATCAAGGGTCGGCACTCGCCCAACGATTAAACTACGCACCGCTGAACCCTACTTACACTTTTTCGCCTTCTTCGAACAACAACAACAAACTTACTTTGCAAATCGCCCGAACGTGCTCCACATTTTT
>NC_064875.1:31120938-31145938 GCF_943734745.1 Anopheles darlingi | reverse complement strand
GGGTTTAGGCAAGAGGCCTAGAACTCTCAAACATTTCGCTGTAAACCCCGCAATCCCGAACAGCCATACACACACGAGAACACACACGTGAAGGTATCGAATTTTTTAATGTTCTCCCTTGATTTATGGCTTACCCTTATCTGCAACAGAGTGGCAACATGTTTCTTCCTACTTAAGAGATTATGTATAGAACGCTCTGCCCTGCTTTTTACATCATGCGCTCGTAGATGCCAACTAATATAATTTTTCAGCCGAATGTTTGATTAATGTACAACCGACTGTAACAACTCAAATTAATGATTGTTTGTTTTAATAAACGGTTGAACACGTTTCACTCCATGTTTCAAGTTAATTCACGCATATAAGCGGCACCGATAGCAGCGATAATCAGCTTCATCCGTCATCCGTTCTAGACAGAGAGGGCACTGGATTTTGTGTTGATTCGGCGGCGGCTTCCGGCCGAAATTTGGGACACAAAAACTAAATCATCTCACGATTCATTAACCTCGTTTCATTAATATGAATGGAATTTTTAATACTACTGGTGCGAGGTTAGAAGGGCTTCCACCCTAACACTAACCCGAGGTGCATAAATCAGGATTCGGGTTGTCGCACACCCGGAGCACACACACACATACACACATCTAAAACCATTAATTTTGTCACCATGTACTTACTGTACCTGATCCTTCGTACCGGGAGGCACCGGTACTGACCTGATGGGTGAACGTGAATTATGTACACAAAGTTCGCTAACGGGCACCGATCTAGTAGCCACCGGTGGCGAAAAGCATATTATTTACTTAGTTCCGGCATCCGGCTGTCCATCTAATGGTCAGCTAGCCAGACATTGCCATCAAGCTCTACCCGGACATCAGATGTGCGCAACAGGAGAGCAAACTGTTGCCGTTGATGCTTTGTAATCAACAGTAGATTAAAGATTAAAAGTAACGAACTCCATGCACCATGGTGGCAGGTGGTTCAAATTATTCCACTAAAATCAACCAAATTGCTTCTACTCCAATATTATTCCCAAAATATAACCTCAATCCCAATCACGTGCATTGATACTCAGAACAGTCCAGATACTAGATACAACGCATTATTGGCTCTGCTTCGCCAAGTTCTCGCCAACACTCCAAACACAAATTAGACATGCGTAAGCTAGCATTAATCATCTAAAACGTTTGCTAGGTGGGGGTAATAGAGTAACGCCGTCCCTCTTTCACAGCCCTCCCCCGTCCCTGCATAACCGATGCGAAGAAGTCGTTGTAATTAATTAAACGCCTTCTGAAGAATGTCCGATGTGGGGATTTTGGGTGAATCGTGCTTCGAACAGTTAACCAGTGAGCGCGGGGTTTCGGTTTGAAGTCTGCTTCCCGCAACTCGCTTTAGCAGTCCCTCCGCACTCATTTGAGGTTGATGAGTGGCGCTTTCCACCTAATTGAAAAGGTGTGCTGTTCTTGTGCTTTCTGATTTTTTTTCTCTATTGCACAAACCTTTCCAATGATTTATTCATACGCTCGTCGCCGAATTTGTAATCTAGACCGATAGATAAACCACCAAAATGAAATTTGCCCATTTCTAGAAGCCTTTTTGGTAGATCTCTTACGACTGACTTTTACACGTTAAGGGTGATCCTTTGGAATCGTATTATATGACATCATCGGGAATGTCAATCCCAAGGTAATCAATAACACATCCGGTGTCGTATTTTCCAGACAATGAACGATAATTTGACACTGATTTCATAATGAATGTACTGCTGACATACATCTATCAAAATGATACGGAACAAGCGCCGTACCTGTACCAAACCCTCACAAGACGAAGACAATCCATCTCAATGAAGACAAATCAAATGCGCTAAAATCAAATTGTAGTTATTGTTTAGCTTCCCCTGTCTCCGTTTGTCAAAACAGAAACGCGTGGCCGCTCGTACAAAGGCGCTCCGCTCACGGTAAGCCTCACTATTACTGTCTCGTCTGGTGACAGGTTTGATTGGTTGAGGTTTTAAAGACAGTGACAGTTTCGTTTTATTTCTCCACATTTCTCCGTGCACAACAAAAGACCCCAGCCCCAGGGGAAGCGGCACAGACAGGCGACGGTTTGTTTGTCACACATTACGTGCCACCGAGCTCAGCGTAAAGAATAACAATTCAACACCCGGAACCGCCCGAAAAAAAAAGGGAACCGAACAATCGGGCCTCAACGAACACCGACGGATGCTGCATCACTAGCCAGCTACCCGGCATCGTTAAGACTTGCGTCCTTATTTGGCGGCCATTTGAAAAATGATCAAGAAGCTTTTTGTGACGCCCGCGGTGGCCATCGCTGGCACACACCGCAAATCGAGGCTGAAAGAACTACTACGACTAGGACCAACTGCTGCTGCTAAGACAGTTCCGTACAAAACACAAACACCCAAGCACACACAACAAAGAGACAGAGACAGACACCGCAAAACCAGTATTCGTATGTCATGCATCCCTATTTCGAGTGTCATTGTCTTGTCACTGCTCTGGTATCGGTCTCGGTGGTTTGGTTCCTCTTCCTTTTGCTAACTTCTTTCTTTCTTTCTTTTGCAAATGGTTCCCCGTTCCCGAAGGAACGGTTCTCTCTCTTTCTTTCGATGTTGTTCTCTTCCGCCAAAATGACGCCTTTGGTTGATTAATTGATGTACGTCGTCCGCGCTGTGTCTTGTGTCCATTTTCATACAATTGTGTTTCTGGCTTCTTCCTGTAGCGTATACTGTACTGCTGCAGTCGCCTCGATGAGAACGTTATCATCATATCTGTTTCAAGCCCATTTGGCAGTATGAGTATGCTTCTTGCACATCAAATGGTTTTACGGCATTACCTTCCCAAAACACGGATCATGTTAACCACAAAACTGTCGAATAAATATGAATAAAATGCTTTCAAATCATCAATCAACCAAGGATAAAGGGAGAGGAGGGGTGGGTTGATCTAAACCGGGAAATACATAATTCAGAACAGAGACGCACGAACCCACGAAAAAAAAAACACAGCGAAAACACATTTAATGCGTACGTTCTCGTTAGCCGCCGAATGCTTCTCCAAAAACAGAGATCACGCTGCTGCTGCTGCTGCTGCTGTTGAGGTGGAGGATGCCAGAGCCAATAAATCAAACACAAACATCCGGACCGAAATGCCGGCTCAAAATTAAACCATCATGCCATTTGTTCGTTCCAGACTCGAATCAGCTTTCAATCCGTAACCGGAAAGCCGCGGAACAGGTCGAGGTAGCCACGCCTGCTTACTGCCCCCCCCCTCCCCTCCCCCCTTCCCTCCCAATACCAAGTACACGTATCCTTCGTTACATAAATTTGTTTGTATCAAATAAAACGAACACCGATAAATTACCGGAAATAGCTCCACAAATCTTTGTTCCCCACAGGCACGTCCCTTCACCCGCCGGGCACCAACCAAAAACCGATGCCGATTCTTCCGACATCCGCACAGACCAGAGCGGCACCCGTCATGGTCCCACCCCACCCCACCATACACACACCATAACATCCGGGCCACCGGGAGAAATCCTTCTCGGAACGATAAGACGCACGGCGACGTGACCTTTTCCGCCGAGGAGAACGAAGGACGTGCACGTGTAAACAGCAACACAGTAGGCCACGCAGTAGGCCTGCTGGTGCTAGGGACAACGGGAAGAAGAAGCGACAACGAAACAACCAAAGCAACGGTTTCCGAGTTGCCGAAAGGTAAGCTTCGTGTCGACATCGCTGGCTGGCTCGTAAATCTTCCGCTGGGCCTTTCGGGACCCTACATGGGCCCATTGCTGCCGGCGGTGGTGGTGGTGGTGGTGACGGTGACGCTGAACGCACCCCGCAAAACGCCTATGCGTCAGCTCAATATGAATACGAATCAAGCACCATCAGCGCAACGCGGCAGTTGACATATCGCTTTAATAAATGAATTTTTATGCCTTGCGCCTGCCTGCCTGCCTGCCTGGCCGGTCCTGGCCTGTCCTGGCATGCCCTCTACGGGCGCAGTTCAAAGGACTGCCGAACGAGAAAACGGTGCCCGCTGCGGACGAATCCGCCACCGCCGCCGCCGTGGAGATATTCATGGCGTTACGTGCCCTAAATTAAATGCCTTTTACATGTCAACAGTGCCAGGGCCCTCCGCACACAAAACTCCTCCTGTGGACGGCGCGTGTGTCACCTTTCTTCCGGGTGCAATTTGTTGCGTGTGGATGTCACGGGAACGGGGACACCATCCCTTTCCCTTTGATATCTTGTCGTGTCGTGTGGAGGTTTGGAAAATTTGCTTCACAATCTCAATCGCTCTGCATCGCGTCATGTTTGAAAGCCTTCGCCCAGGTTTCTGAAATAACACATTACCGCCAGACCAGAGTCCTAGGGAAATCGAATTCATTTGATACGTGATGTTGGTTATCAGAAAGATCGGCTCTAGCTGGTCTAAATGGGTATTTGTCATTCGAAGCGAACACAACGAACACATCCGTGGTTTCCTTGGATGCTTTTTAATATCGTTTTTATGGAATCCAGAAGACAGTTTTTATCCTACTATATAACCGTAGTATGGATAGAATTTAAGATGTGACGTATGCCGTAAAAGCACAAACAGTCTTTCAAATACGGGGGTTTCGATGTCTATGTCTTTAACTTTACTAATGAGATTGAGTAGTATTTCCCCATGTTTGCAAGGTAATATTGCGGATTATAGTTTTGTTAACATAATCTGACAGAGAACCATTGAAAAAGTTATAGTAGCTTCAAGCTACAGTGAAATATCTGATAAATTATTACTCTGTTTTTCTACCAGTATCACGTGATTTGACACAAGCAAATTTTGATGGTAGAGTATTCATCAGGCACCATCAGCACTACTAAGTTACAATTGAAAGTTTGGTAAATTGGGACATTGGAAGGGTATCATTTATTTTAAATTACTTTACCCTTCGTTTTGTTTACAATTACAATAATTACTGGCAATGAAGAGTTATAGATTAGAAAAGCTATTCTCTTCCATCAAGAAAACACACAAAGTTCACCATGTCACAAAGAACATCGTTCATCTGTCAAGTGTCTATGTATCTGCCATACATCCCCGACCTTGCATGATCTTTTTCGATTGTTGCCAACTTATCTTGATCGGGAAAACCCGGTCTGACATTGCAAATGCCAAAAAGTAACTCAGAAACATTTATGGTGATAAAAAAAAAAACAAAAGTGAAGTACACATGGATTAGCGTTTTGGCTTAGAAAATAAAATAATATTTTGGGAGACAAATGCAAAAATGGATATGCACTTAAATCGATCATATTCAAATCTAATAAATCATTTTCTACTGGTTGATTCAATCGTACTGGTATATTCGATGGCTTAATTTTTTTAAAATGCTGATAAATCTTTAACTCAATTTTATCCTGTGTGAAACAGTATTCAGTGTTTGAAGAAAAACAATTTTCTTCATGCTTCGTAACCCCTAATCGTTACACTTACCAAAGAACATTAAACGCATACAATCGAGCCGCCAATTAAAACAACATTTTCATGCTCCATTAATCGTACCGGCATGCAACCACCAGACTCTCTCTCTCTCTCTCTCTCTTTCTCTCTCTCTCTCTCTCTTTTAAACGTCAGCATTACTGGGCTTAACATTTATCAGTTTCACTGACGGCTGTGCCTCCCGTGAACACATTTCTAAATGATTCTAAATGATTATCATTTACATATTTCCATAATGTTCACCCGCCGGATGGATGGATGGATGGATGGATGGACTGGTTTTGAAAGGATCGCCTGGAAGCGGTTTCGATTAAGCGGGAGGACCCGAGGAACCGAAAACGAGTGAGCAATGCTCGTGCGATTCCATTCTTCAGCGAAAGTTGATAAATAACGTCTGGCTGTGGAATAATTCATTACTATCAGAAGATAACAACGACGGATAATACATCCAGTACTCCAGTGCAGCGCGAAATATGCCACCGCTCGACGCTTCACGGCTTTCAAACGAGATGCACAACGAAAACTAAGCAACGAAAAGCCCGTGAAATCCACATTCCCATTCCGCTCAGTGCAAGTCTGCAAGTCCCGTGCAGACGCTGGCCCTCAAGACTCCTCCAGTTAAATTAATTGCCCGGCGTAGCAAGTGCCTGCGGAAGTATAACTCCTCCTCCTCCTGCTCCTCGGTACACACCAACACAACCAAGACGCAATCGGGTGCGCGGAAAACGACGTACGGAGCAATGCACGCCCGGACCGACCAACCAACCAACGGTAGCCTGCTAACGAGCGGTACTAATTACGATCAAAGTTTTAATTTAGTTTTAGCGAAGAATTTATTACGTTTCGTGCCGTATTTTTGGACAGCCGGCATTCGGAATTCGGAGCACACAATCTCCGGCCAGCCAGCCAGTCAGCCAGCCACCAGGAAAGGGCAGGCCACTTCAGGAACGCGGTATACGGACCTTCCGCCAAAAAGGGCCGTAAGGAATGTGCTTGAGCTAAGTGAAAAATTGCAACCAAATCCTGGGATGATGTACGTTCTTTTTGGGTGTGGAAAACGGTTTTGGGGAAGTGCTTCCTCCGGTATAGGTACGCAAAAACAATTACACGCAACCGGCCAACGGTTTTCCACCAAACATTCTCGACAACAAAATGTACCAACGGCCACTCCATCGGTTTTTCGTTCGTTCTTCGTTTCCTTTTTGGCGCTGACCAAGTGATCAGCAGCAGCAGCAAATGGCAAATTGCTAGTGCTGCCTAGATGTTCAGCATTAATTTACACTTCCGAAAACACAAACGAAACCGAAACGCGAACGAAGGAAGGAATCGAAGCAGTCCTGGCGTTGTGTAAGGATAATTGAATTGTAAATTACATTACATGGCCACCGCTGTACCGTTGAGGCAGCAAACGCAAAACCCAATTTGTTGCTCAAAGTCTTTTACAACAGCTCGTTACAAAGGAGAAGTGGAAAAGAAAAGATGAGATCTGCAAATGAAGAATGAGTTAGCCATTTAAATGGTTGGTTCACATTTCTCGGTAGCCATTTCAGGTGCAGGTTGGCTTATTGCTCTTTGTTGAAAGAATTTAGCCGGTTTTTTTTTTTCGATAGCAGCGATGATTGCCATTTCATCATCAACAATACTGGCGGGTTTTGAAAGCTAAACCATGCAGAAGGATCAAATTAAATTTAGCATTAAATTTTGTAAGTTAAGAGCCGCATCCACAAGAGTCGTTTTTTTACGCAAAAACGCGATTTTCTGTCAACACTCGTTTGTAACATATCAAAATGTATCGGAACCGGCTAAATCCGTAATTCATTTTAATATATGGAGGTGTTCACACGTAAATATCATTCTTGGAGCCTTGGAAGGAGCTTTGTTTTAACGTTTTGTTATCTGTAAAAATCTACAGATTGTAGCAGGCTCTGTACCAACTGCAGGAACCAAAGCAAACAAACCAACGTTGCATTTTGATCTTGCAATTTGTTTTGGAAAAATAAGTTTTTTAAATCCCGTTAATCATCATTGTAGATTAGGCTTTGACGTTTTGAAAAACGCGTTCAGTTTTATCTTCTTTTAACTACACTCATTGCTTTTAACTACACTCATTGCACATCATTGCTTCTACAATGATTCCTGGCATTCAAACATGCCTTGTTTGCGTTGGTTGCTGCCTGCCAGTCTGTGCTTTTTTTTCAGATTCGAAAAAATGCAAAAAAGCTCCTGTCAACACTCGCCAATATTCGCTACAATTTTTACATGTGAGCATTTCAATCCACTTTGTTGAGATACAAACTCAATTTCAATGTCCATCCAATCTTAGCTCATTGTACAGCGAATTTGAGCACTTGCGCATTAAAAACGATAACTTTAGCGTTTTGAAAAATTCGCTCGATGCGAAAGCGACTTAAAGTTGCGTTTATCACGTACACTATGGAACAGTTGGCTTCTGCCAAACCCGCAGACGTTAACCACCGGAAATGTCGTGTCCGGGGACGTAGCCATCTGTAAAGCATCTGGCAAGGCAAGGCTGAGCAGCCAGAACTAACAAACTAATTTCCCAAATGACAACAAACCTCACCATTTTGATTGAGAGGATCGAAGGGAAAGTTTTGAATGTTAATGAACCGACGAACCGGACGGACGGACGGACCGGCGAGAGGCGAAAAGCGAAACGAGATGTGTTTGAAGCATTTTCATAGCAAACCACTCACCGCCACTCAAAACGCCTCGCCCCTAGACTTGTTGCCCCTTGGCACCATCGGTCCGAAACGGCTGCGGCCATCCCTGCAGAAGCACCGGAGACAAATGCTAAAACATCACACGGAAATTCTATTGAAATTATTCAAATGACTTCATCACATTCTCCGGTGGGCCGTGTACAGGCGCGTCGAACGTCTCCTGCCGAAAAGTGAGAACAAAACTTCCCGTTTAGCACACTCTCGAACGGGAACCGCCGACGCTGGCCACAACGATGGCCATTCCGCCAAGACGTTCCAACGGTGGCGGTGCGGTACAGACGACTGGCAAATGAACATCGAGCCCTCGTGGCCGAATACTGGTGGTCGCTCCATGGCAGTCTCTTCACCACCGCGGCCAGTGAAAGTTTTGGTGGAGAGAATGTTTTCCATTCCATCAAGAGGTCCGTTTTCTTCGTCTCGCCGCGCTGCGTACCCTCCCTCGGGACGCACACTTAAGCACTGGAGGAGGAAAATTAGAAATTCATTCAAACATTCCTCGCAGACCGAATTCCGATTTCTGATTCCCTTGCGAATGACGCCGGGGACTCCTTTTGGGGGGCTCATTGGTGGAGAAGGTGGAAGAGACCCTCGCCCGCTAACGACACCTCTTACCAACTTTTGCCAGCGCACGGGACCAACTTCTTCTTCGTCTTCTTGCGGGAACTTTAGAAAACGTGGCATGAAGGGCGTGGAAGCGAAGTGTGACCTTATCAGCGACTCTGGCCACGGAATGGAAATTTTCACGTGCGAATCGAACTTCTTGAAGGACCATAAATTGATACTAAATTAGGGACCGAGCCCGAAGTGACCAAAAAGTGTGTGTGTGTGTGTGTGTGCGTGTGTGTGTGTCGCTCGAAAAGGAAGCTCACAAATTAATTCGGTATTTGAAACAAATTATCCGCCACCTTTTTGCGCCATACGCTCCCACTGGTGAAAACGCTGGATGTTTGCACAGATGAGTGTACAACAAAGTTTTCTAAGCGTTAAGAAAAAACAAATGATTTTTGCTGTAAATACGACTGAAAATGAGAGTAACATTATAGTTGTCGTGCTTCGAAAACAAGTGAACAAGATAAGATTTTTCTCAGAATTATTTTTCTCTGATTCTATTCTATAGAGAAATTTAAGACTTTTCTTGTAGCAGTGTTAACCTTAAAAGGTATCTATCTATTATATTACAATTCAAAATATGCAAATGATAATGGTGGTGATAATATAACGAAAAGCAAGCAAAAAAAAAGTAGCCGAACATATTTATGGATGCTGATATGTCAACGTTATCGCATCAAGATGAGATGCAAACATAGCATCGACTTGTGTATGCATTAAGAAGATGTTTTCAAACGTTTACATGCCTTCGGAAGGCTAGTTCTGTCACTGTATGTATATTAAACATCTGGCTTTGGTGGCGTCAACGAAACAATCTTGAACTACAAGCTGCTGAATTCGATTAAGACTACTAAAAGGGGAATTTCAATTTAACAACAAGTAAAAATGAAGTACCAAGTGAAAGTAAAGTAGAATGGGACGCTAATCGTGTGCTTATGCCGCACGAAAATGCTATTTAACCATCTCAGTTCCATGCTTCAGACCACCATTACGATATCTAACTTTACTTAACATATCTAGTTCTTTATTTTAATCATTAGAACGTTAGTTATCATTAGCGTTACTTGCTGAAATGATCTGATTTCCGTCATTACTAACAAAGCAATAAATTAATTACACTCGTCTTATAATCATGCTTATACTTTTCAGAGCATTAATACAAACTCCTCAGCATAATCGATACTGGATGAAACAATATTGTTGCATTTTTACGTTCACTTTTAGGTACTGCATCAGCTGTTTTAATTTCTCCGCCAGTTAAATTTATTTTATTTCAAATTTATCGTTTGATGTTCACATTAATACTGATGGTCTGATAAAAAGTGTCTTGTAGAAGATTATAAAGGTTAACTTATCCATTCAGTACCATGCACTACTAAAAGCGTTATACTACCTATACTACTGCAGTTTATGCTATCAGCAGTGTAGCAGTTTCTCGTTTTCGTATTATTTTTGCTATCCTCTTTTTCTGCAATCTCTCACTTTCCCGTGACGATACAATTTGCGCCGCATTTCTTCAGCTTTGCTCGGGCGCCATAATCTTTACGAGTTCGCTGAAAGCACAGACGCGAGCCCGTGTATTCATAAATTTTACTTTTTATACTACATGATTCTCGGTGGAAAAGTTAGACCATCAGGAGAGTGGTTTTCTTTTTTTTTATTCGATCCTCCCCTCACATCTTTTCACGCGCCGCAATAGTACGCGACATCGAAGCCACTCCGAAGCCCTGCATCGCCCTGCTGAAGGTGACACTTTAATAGCAATCACTTCGCATCCCATCTCTCTCTCTCGCTCCTCTCTCTCTCTCCCTCTTGGGCAGCTCACCTTTAATGGCACCGGCGGAAGGACGACAACGACTTGGATAAGGCGTCACAAACCCAAGTCAAGCCAAGCCAACAACCCCATTCGCCAGTGCGGGGTTGCCATAGCAGCGGAATGGCGGCAGTTGCAGTTGCTCCACCATCATCGTTTGTCGTTAATAAATTCTCGTTAATGGTCCAAACTTTTCATAGTACCCAATAAATGTCTCATCGGAGTATGTGTATGTGTGCATGGGCGCACGCGCGCATTTGTGTGTGTGTTTCCTTTGTGCTCAGGATTTGCTAATTTTTCCAAAGAAGGCCTAGAGCCTTCGGGCATGCTGCGTAAATTGGGGTCTACCAAGTCGATACTGGCCAAGACCATCGATTGCCTACAAAGGTTGATAAGCTTTCCACCGTATTAAATATCCATTCGCACGCACCGCACCGCAGCCAACACAAACCTGCTGTATCTAATCAAGATTGAACAGAATCAACCATTTCGGCCGATTAGAGAGAAGATGCTGCGGCTTACTGGAAGGACTCCGAAAAGCCTCCGAACTATCCGAAAGCTAACAAACAGATCGACTTTCGGGGTCGGCGAACACTACAAGCAGCGCTACATCGTGTGGCCATCCGTTGTTCTCGACCACAGCGACTCGACCACATTTTACTCCCTAATGCTCGTAAACATCGATTATCGTGTCCATCGAAAATCCACGCGAACGACCACAACGTCGTGCCCAACGACGATTCTCGTGACGCAGCCACGTTTGCCACGATAAGCCTGGGTCGGCCGGGCCTTTTCCTGGAATCGTCATCTTGAGCACTATCAACGGGCCATCCTGAAACGGCTGAAAGGATCCCTGGCCAGTTCGAGGGCAGAAATTGAGTTGAGCGGCGCTCGACGAGCGAAGAATGGGCAACGTTGAAGACGATAGAGCGCAGATTAGCTTTCCGAGTGGACCATTCTTTCCATCTTCTGGCCTTCATTTTCCTCGAACGGCATCTTATCAAAATTGAGGTCAACTATCGAGAGCAGCAGTGACGCGGGCGGGGTAGGGGGGCGGTGACGAGCGGTGTAATGGGTCGGTGAAGCGGTTTTAGCTACGAACAGAAAACGGGAGAAATCAGTGACTCATGACCCAATAGAATGGCAATACAATGGGTAAAGGGAAATCCCCACGCCGCCACTAGCCATGTCCCAAGTACCCGTGTAAGCCGGAACCATCTTAACATAAGTATCCAATTATCAGGGCATTATGATGAAAATAGATAGTTTCATAAAATCGCCCACATTGTGGCTATTTATTTCGAGGAGCTCGATATAATGAAGTGCTGTGCTGCGCTGCGAAACGCCATACGCAGGCCCTCCAGTGCTGTGTCTTCGGTGAGATCATTATCTTTGAAGTAATCACACGTGAAAGCCCATTGAACTGATTAAGCTGGATTTGATGATTGAGAAGGAGAAGGTTGATAGTGTTATCAAAAGGTTTCTCGGCTAATCACGTAATAGTCGATGTGGTCAGCAGATTACAATAGTAATAAGGCAAAACATGAGGAATACAGATATCATTTCGATATGTATTGCTTATCTTTAGATTCTGCATTCCTAGATTAAAAAAAATTAACCACAAGTAATTCGTAGCATTAACTTTTTCGATATTAATTAAAAAAGAATAATTTCAGTTGGGTAAGAAAATACAGTTCTGGTCAAACAACACCAAAAACCTATTTTAGAATTGTATTTTACAATTCATTGCACTACTGCAAGAACGGAACCGTACAACGATGTAATATATTTGGATAAAATAAAAATGGAATCTGAACATGCGACCGAGTAACCAAATCATGACTCTGGTTCAATGTGTAGCCAACGTGGAAAACTATAGTAGTTGTAATCGATTTTTCCGCTTTTAATATTACTCTTTAAACATTTTCGTTTGTTTGAATCATAAACACTCAGGAAGCGAATCTCGCTGCTGATCGGAACTGTTAGCGCTACATAATGAAAAAAGATCTCTCCTCTATACAATTGTCATTGTAAGAGTAATGTTCTACTTCTAATACCTAGTAAGCGTCATGAATTTCTTAAAAGTAAGCACTTCGGATCAATAGTCCATACTATCACATATTCTGCTATTTTCGGAAGAACGAAGAATAATGCACACCAGTATCATGGCTGTGCATATTGTATGTACATATTTCAACTGATTGCAAAATAATATCAATCCGGTTTTTCTTCACAGTTGCAAAATGGCGTCTCTCGAGACAAAACATGTTTAGCAGAACTAGTAATCAGTCTTTAACAAACTTTGATTGGTTCCTCCTCTTTTAAAAAACTCTGTGTCCGATTTTTGATACACTTCAAGTTTTTCGGATGAACCTGCAAGCTTTTCGGCTAATCCTACTTCTCACAGCAAAACCCTACAACATTCTTATCAGCTTTCTAATCGATCCCTCCATTTCCTCTGTCTACTTATTTGATTCGACTACTTTCAAGCAGCATTCATAATCATGATGAATATGCAAAACCTCCCCCCGAAAAAACTTAGTCCCTCACCATAAACATAATCCTCCCGGCACCGGTTCGCTCGTCCGGAGGATTGTTATCGGTGAATTGGTGGCTGTTGTTCTTGGAAGTGGCAGCGCGCGCACACGCTCTCAAAGCGTCGGCGTCTACGGCCATTGTTTCTGTGCCGCCGGCTACTGCGACCACCAACAACAAAATGGCCATCGAAAAAATTGGTCCGGCTTTACGCCCGCCGCGAATCGGATGCAATGGAAAGAGAGGAAGAGGCACCATCAAACAAAACCATCCATCATTTGCTGGATGATGATGATTTCTGTCCGCTTTGTCCTTTTGTCTGAAGGAACCCGATTGCCGAGCCGGAACGGAAATTCGATTTTTTCGTCTGTTGTTGAAAATAAAAGTCCCTCTTCACGCCGGCCAAAAACAGAGACGCTGCCACAACAAACGCAGTCGGCAGGGTACAGGGCCACAAGAATGGCTCTCGAAAACACAATCGACCACCAGCGAGAAGAGAGAGAGAGAGAGTTTGAGGGGTTTTCCGTTCCATTCAGCATCAGCAGAGGGTGGCGGATGTAGCGTTTCAATACCGTTAGGCTCGCGACTGACTCGCGCAAAATGACCAAACAATGAAGGAAACCCCCTCTACGGCGGAGGCAAGCGAGAGGAGATGGTAGGCAAGACATCCCCCGCTCAACTCGTCACCTCTTTGCCCAGCCGTTGTCCCGCTCGAGGTGAGACAAAAGGAATTTGCAGCACCCGGAACGGATTTTTATTCTTGCCAGCAAATATCTTTTTGCACCGACGGCAAAGAGGCAAAGAGACGACCATCACGACCATAGTTTGTGCCGGTGTTCGAGCACCACCGTCACCACCCTTCACGATCACCATCAAAAGGAGAAACCTCACCGGAAAATGAACGGTCCCATGGTGAGTTTTGGTGTTTCTTTCATTTCGTTTTTTCTTTCTTTTTGTTTTGATTTTCCGGCCTCTGTTTACAGTTGCGCGTCGCCTTCTTGAGCAGCGGCAGCACCACACACTCAAACCAACAACCACAAACAACGGAAGCCTATTATTCAAAAACACCATTATGATGTCGGCCACAGAGCGTGTGTGTGTGTGTGTGTGTGTGGGAAAATTGCAAAGCCCCGTTGCAATCCTAGCGCCTGGCATAAAACTTTTCCCAAAGATGGAACAGGTGGGGGAGCAGGAGGAGAAGGAAAAATAGTGAAACATAGTTCCATAAAAGGATGAATGCTGAAGTAAGCATCATGTAGAAAGCACTCCTTTATGATGGCTGTTGTGTAGAGAGTGGCACCAACCGAGTTCACCACCATTTTGAAGTGCACACGGACACCGTTCGGTCCATCTCAACACAAACAAATCTGTGTGTACTGCTGCTGCTGCCACTGCGGCTGCGGCTGCGGCTGCTTCGATCCCTTTCACATCCCTCTTTCCACTCCCTTTCACGCTCATTACGCTCGACTTGTAATGGGGTAATGGCGTCGTAAGCAACTCGCACAGCTGAACAGCAAAAAGCAAAAAAAAAACCACACAACACAACAGTATAATAACTGTTATACTGTAATCGTCACAAGGGTGCGTTACCATGCGCCTCCATTGCAACCGAACCCTTGTTCGAGGTAGCGAGTATTTAGTACTGGAGGTGGCGCACAGGTGGCTGCTTTGATGGTCTGATGCTCTTTGATCATCCGGACCACCCGGACTGATACCGGAAAATGTGTTTCTTTTCTTTGAATTCTCCAGTGAGCGAACAGCGATCCCTATTAGAGAACCCCTTGGAGCGAGGGGATGGGGTGTACCGACAGGCTTTCAAACGGTTTTCTTGTGATTCTTGCTCTCAGATCCCGCTCCTCGTTGGACGGTTTCACGTTTCGGTTCCACTAATAATAATGCACTTGTTGCCCCAGGCAACGATAGCTTCCAACAAGCACACACATACACACGCGCGCGAGCAGCGACGTACTCGAACAGGGAGCTCGTGGCCATGAGAACGATCAAAGTGCTCCCTTTTTTCCTTTACCCAGAAGGCCAGCTGTTTGGTTGTTCCTTCTCCTGTTTTTGGCCCCTCTCGAATCTTGGTTGACAGATTTTCGGTTCCATATCTCCAGTACCATTAATCACCCATAGAGACCCAACCAGCCCTTGCCGATTTCCTCGTTCGAAAAGAATTGACCGATCTTCAGAAGTATCCTCCCCACACCACCACCACCACCACTCTGGAACAGCAACCGAACCGAAGAAGCTAATTAGAAAGCGCTGAAGTGGAAGCACTTGCTATCAGAAACAGAAACATCTTCCAGACCTTACCACGACCCGTGCTTATCTGCCCTTTCGTGACATGACCGTGATCCCACCGTCCCCCTTCCCTTATTTCTCGAACCCCTCTCATCGATAAGGCGGCTTATGAGCTGCTCCTGATGGAATTCTTTCGCCGATGGTTTGAAAAATAAATCAGCTTCAACCTTCGATGCCGATGTGCGTCGCCTTCGGTGCGCCACTAAGATAGAGCATCCCTCCCTCCCCCCTCCCCCCCTCTCCCTCACCCACGGAACCTTCCACTCAACGTAGAGCTCCAGAGCTTATCGTGTGGTGCTTTTTTCCCCCCAAAAAAGGACGAGATTTTCCCTCTTTTCCTGGCATGGCATTCTTGAAATACATCGACGACCCGAACCCGAATCCGGCTGACCTTGCAAGGACTATATAGTTCGAAGGAGGCATGGCATGGCTCCCGAGAATACGAAGGATAAGCCTGAAACGACGAACTGCTGCTACTGCTGCTGCTGCTGCTGCCGCTCGCCTGTCAAAGCTGCGCCCGAGACATGCGCAATTTTGTGTCACGCTTCGTGGCGTATCGACAGCGACGACGACGACGACCAGGACCAGGACGACGACGGCAGGATTTCGCTCGAATTTTGTAAACATTTTACGCCTCGCGTCCGTACCTTACGCCATCCCCGACGCGCGTCGTCACCGGGGTCATCCGCGGTGCGGTGCGGTGTTCCGAAATTCCTGCCAAGATATATTTTTACTCCTTCAACCCTCTGGCCTACTATATCCTTTTTACCACTCCCAGTGGAGTTTGCCTGATTTTGTGTCTCCGGCACTTTATGCGCTCTCTCTCTTTCTCTTTGTCTCTTCGTCTGCTCTACTCTCTGCAACCCAAACGGTAGGTCGAACGGTCGATAACCATCGGACGCTTTGACTGTTTTCCACTCACCCCCTCAAACCAGTGCCCGAGGAAAGATCATTTACAGGAATTACATAAAAAGAACATTAAACTTTCAACGGTAACTCCTATGTTACGGTAGAGGAAGGTCAAAGAGGGGTGCTACAACCCGGGTGTGCTACGGAACGGCACAACGGGTTACGGTATAGCTCTCCTTCATGGTTCACAAGGTGTCACGCTGTTGGCTGTCGAACGAAACGAACGAAAGCGGTTCGAATGCTTTTGGGGTGTCCGATCGAAGCGTGAACATCCTTAATTCCCGTCTCCCAAGGGCCCTCCGCAGTCGCTCTCTCGGCTTCTGGCCTCTATATTACGTTGGATGTTTTCCTTTCGATGAACTACCGAAGCCGTTCACGCGGTTCATTGCCGAAAGTGTCGCCTTCCAGCGCGCATGCCCTCTGTGTGGCAAGAAAGTGGTGGGGATCATCGACATCAAGGACGCTGCTCGTGAACTCTCATCAGCTGATGGTGAGTTACGGTGATGTTGGAAACGGTCTCCCCCTCCCCCTCCCTCACCCAACTCCCCCAACGTGGTTGAACTTGTGGTCGATAAAAACGAACCAAAAAAAAAGAACAGAAGGATACACGCGGAGCAATGTCGTAACATTCACTTTCACACTTGCCCAAGGAGTTTGTTTTATGTGTGGGAAATGCTCTCGTCTTGTGGCACTGGTCCGTGGTACGCGATGACGATGCTTTCGAAGAAGGAGCTCCAATTCCAGGTGGGATTCCGGTGCCGTTCTTCTTCGACGAACAGAAACTAGAGCACGAAGGAGCCTTTTCATCAATGTCATCGAATTTCACTTAAGCAGAGTTAAATTTAATCCTCGTTTGTTTAGCAAGTAGCTTTGTAGTAAGGTACTGCCACTACTGCGCCAGATGCTGTTTTGTTTCATTGAAATGCACGCATTAAGCATTTGAAATGAATTGGTGAAGGTACTGAATCGATTTTCGAGAAAAATGTATTTATCGTACCGAGGAATGAAAAGTACTTTAGTAGTTTACATCGAGAACACACCATTAAAATCATTTATACTGCCTTGGAATGGATAAGATATGCGAAAAGCATCCTATCGCTAATAATCAAAGCCAAATTATTACTGACGCAGAAATAATGGTGTACGTTGATATTAATCTTAGCTGAAATAACATATACACTTAAGAAATTGATGAAAAGACCTTTTCAGGCCACATTCAGGCACGTTAAATTATCTAGCCCAGGAAATACAAAAGAAACCATCAAATGATTCTCAGGAACCTTAGGTCTCTTTGGTGTCTCTTCCTGGAACAGGTTGCTCGGAATGGCCGAATAGGTCATCGTCCCATCTCGTGCTTAATGGAGATTAAGACGGAGAATGTTAGAAATAATGATAACAAATTAACAAATACAATACAAGAAATGTGCTCAAAGCCCTACAAATTCGAGAAAAGGTCAGCCTTGTGGTTACTGTTAGTTTACTGTTACTATCATAATCAATCATATCAATTATAATGTTGTGTTTCGTCCGTATAATATGTAAATACAATTGTCATTTTACATCTCATCTGCTTATTAACAGATTATAACGGTATAAGTTGATAACGTGTAAACATTCTATTCGATTTTTTCATTAGTAATTAAGGATATTTCATACCGTTGGTTGCCACAGTTGGTTTGAACGGCTTCTTACAATATAACTTTTTTTTTCATTGACATTACCCTGATCTGACCATTAGACTGCTATTTATTTTTAGTTGTTACAAAACTCAATGGAAAAATTTTCAAACATGATGACACCGTGCACTTAATTTTGTATTTCGGGGATAACAATCTGAAATTACATTAACGAACTTAAGTAAATGTAAAATAAAATAATCATAGTAAAGTAAACTATCTAAAATAAACAGCGTAAAGTAAGTGATTTCCTAACATTTTATGAATTATTATCATGCATTCAATTAATTATTTGAATCTAATCCCTATTAAAAGACTATCACTGCATTACATTGTCTACGGATTCCCAATGTTTTCCATCCGACACCATTTACAAACTCTTCCATAGGCCCTGTAACACCAATCGCCAAATTAATTTTTACTCCACAGATTTCACACGCACACGATCACACACACCATTTTACCAATGGTGCCAGTTTCACCAACCAAAGACATTGATATAAATAACGCCATGTCCAACTCGAGGAAAAAGACAATAGATTAAGACGTTTAATTCCGACTAACGATGTATCAACAATTAACGGTCCCCAGGCGCCAAGGAACTGGCCACGATAAATTATGTTGCCGTACGCCATATGTATCTCTCTCTCTCTGTCCCTCTGTCTTTATATCTCTTCGGAAATGGCGAAATGGTCCAAATTGCGCGTCTGTATTTCTTCGGCGCACACACACAAAGCACAAGCGTTGTTCTGTTGTGTTGCGTTCTCCAAGAGCATTTCCTTCTTCGTCGCCATCTTCGGCAAGCCGAGTCACACGATTTATGTGTTCTATTAGCATTAATACATCCGTGAAAGTAGTTCATTTGGACGGTAATTAAATTCACCTTCAAAAACCGTACGGTACGGCTCGCGCGCTCGTGAGCTCGTTATTGCGTTTTTACACGAGCCTCACTTGCCAAATATAAAGACACACGCACGCATACAGCCCAGGGATACATCATTTAAGAAACAAAAGGAAAAAAGCCCCCCATCTGAAAAGCACCGCAGGAATGTCAACAGAAATGGTCAGAAGATTTCATGTCCCGTCCCGTGGCAACTCCATTCCAATACCGACGGTCCGGCCGGAGTACGGGAAGTACAGGAGTCGAAACGTGGCACTTAGTCAACTGTCAACGCGCCCTTCCAAACGACCTCGACGCAGGGCTTCTGTCCGAGAGTACGAGTCCGAGTTCTTTGCGCCTTTTGGTTTGGTTGGTTCCGTTGGTACTCCAAGGTACAAAAACTTCGTTCGCTCGTCCGCTTGTGCTGCTGTTTGCTTCACGGTCCGTTTCAGGCGTCAGAGGCAATAAATTATCTGCCTCCTTAGCTGGCGAACGCCGAAACTCAACGATCGCCAACCGTGGTATGTTTCTTGTCGAAGCCGGACTTTCCCGTTTCCGTCCGGGGACAGGACACTTTCTTCGTCGTCGTTGTCGTCGTCGTCGTTGTCGTCGGTGCATTCCACATTCGTTGCGGGCAGCAGTGCCACCAGCAACTGCCCCTCCGCAGACCCAAGCGGATCATCATCAGTGGAATTGAATTTACAGTTGTAGCAACTTTTCCGACACCCGGGAAAGTGGCCCCGCATCTCTCACGCTCTCAACACCACGGAACGCACCAAACGTGCACAACCATTCCTACTAGAAGCTCGCTCCATCCGTTCGTTCCGTCTACTAAGAGTTCCGGCGCGAAGTCTCTCGAGATTTGTGGTTTTTGCTCGCTGCAATCTTTCGAAACGCGCGACGACGACGACGACGACGAAACTCCGAGTTCTCGGCCCTCGCTGCAGGCCCATCCCATCGATGGTTGGATGTCCCCGAACTTCCGAGGGAGTTCGAACGGTAGAGAGCGACGAGGACGACTTGAAGACACAAGACATACAACCCCTTTCGTTCTCGGACTTGAAATCGTATCGTATCGAAGACTGGAGGACAACCCCTGATGTAGCCGAAGGGAGGAGAGGACTGGATGGTCGCAAAAATTTGCGACAAGGGACAAGGACCAACACCGGCGGATCCTCGCTCGCATTCCACATTCCGCCGACGGCCTTTCATCCACTGGACCGCCACTAACGACGTAGCGGCGGCGGTGGCAGAAATCCTGAAGGGTTGTGATCGTCTGCGTATTCGAAGGAAGGGGGGAGGGGGAGAGGTGACCGGTAGAAGATTTACAGTTTAAATCAGTGTCATCAATTTCGGTGTCAGACAGGCGAAGGCGAAGAAACGGTTCCCCTGGTGCGTCCTAAGACAAGCGAGGTGGACACCGGCGTACTTCAGTGCTCCACTGAGCAGAGATGGTTGTTGGGTGTGTGTGTGTGGACATACCGCGAGTCCGGTATGGGTGGGTTGGTGGATGAATGTGCTAAATCAGAGAGCTTAGAGCTTAAGACGGTGATGACAGCAGAAAAAGGGGGTCACAACGGTTGCATTGCTCAGCTGCGATTATTTGGCCTTGGTATGGAATGTTCCATGGAATGTTAATGATTCCCGGCTTGGGGATTCACGTAAATTCGGTCGAAATGAGCGCTGAAGATTATTTCATACTTTAACATACTCGGCTAAATCAACCTGATTAGATTTGCGCTGAAATAATGGCAATTGCTCTGTAGCGATAAAGTGTCTACCTGAAACTCAAGTAATCACAGGCCATTGAGCTATTCCTTTATTTTATAGCTAACATTTTCTCAGTTCGAATAATACCTCAATTCTACCTTTACTCTTGGTCAAAGATCAATTTACACAAACTAATAGGAGATTAAAGCATTTTAATTATTCTTTTAATATTACAGGCTGTACCATAAAAAATGCGAAAATGCTTTATTGAGTTTAAAGCCATTTTCTAGTGTTTTCTACCATTTCTAAATATTTTATTTTCAGCATTATGAAACAAAATTACTAATGGGTCAGCCTGCTTTGTCAATTACTTTCACACCTTGGTATCAGAGGTCTCCGACATAGAATAGCAGGCTATGATGACAGACGCTTTCAGCGAGCCAACCAAATAGTGGGATAATTCACAGGCCTTAGCCAAACGAACAAACGCCCATATTCAATTGGAGGCTTGGATGCCAAATTACTTTCCGCCAAAAATGCATGTTTTCCTTCAACCATGTTTGCGTCCGGTTAGATGTATGGCAGGGAGCTCCACCTTGCTACAGCATAATGTTTTGTCGTGTTTCGAAGTTTGCTTTAACCCATAGTAAAACTTGTTTCTTCAAAATATTGACATACACATCAGTTTTCATTTTTACACCGGAAACTTTTATGAAAACTGGCGGCATTGGAGGCAACAGCTTCGAATGTCGAAGATTCGAAAAATGTTCGAAGATGTTTTATCCTTCCAACTATTTAATGATGCTTCACCCTAGACGGTATTAAATGACGCTGCATCAACCGTTGCATGGAGGATGTTGAGATTTTCGCCTTTTTTGCAAGCTTTCTTATGGATCGCATTGCTTTTCGCTTAATTTTTACTCTCACTGATCTTACCACTTTTTCAGTGCGCACAGATCGTGGCCGACCACTACCGTATTTCCTGGGCCTGGGCCCTTCAAGTGTAAAACGTTTAATTCTGTAAACAGTAGCAAGACTGCATTCAAGTACCGCTAGTATTTCTTTGCAAACGAAAACTTACACATTTTGTTATGGTGCAATTTGAACTCGACTTGTATACATTTTTGCAATTTGGAACTCGACTTGTATACATCATTTAATACGTAGACCAGGGATCTTTATTCATATTTGATGATAATTTTTGTAAATAATTAGGAATAGCACAAGTTTTCAACGTGTTCTTAAACTCTCCCTAAAATAATCATTCTAATTTTCTCGAACCCTCACTCTTCTAAGAAATCTTAGGCACTCCACCGTTACCTAAGCATCCAAAGGTTACGCCAAGGCACAGGCTTTGTCCCTAACCAAAGTGGGTCTCAAGGTTGGCGTGGGAAGCCGAATAGCCCAGACGGATGTCCGAGGAACATCCGCTCGTGTTCCCCTTTTACCCCTACACTAGTTACTTATCCCTTCAAGCGCTTCTCCCTTCTCCATTATGCAGCCTACGCAGTTGCTACGTTGACGTCGATAGCATCGCTTCTCCCACACATCCGACCACGAAACCTTTACCCCGGAACAATTCATTGTTTAATGAAAGATTATTGCTACGTCAGGTGATCCAGCATCGAGATACGTTGGGCACCGCCCGTCATGTTTTAGATCTCTTTAAGGTCAGAAATCTTAAATGTTCCATTAAAACAATCTCTAAAAGTTGAGTCTCTTTTTAAACCAAATAAGTTGTTCTACAGGACACTAGATGCTCTAGACAAGATTCGCAAGATGTTTTCGAAAAACTATGCTAGAACACAAATGCTCCAATGGACATGAGATTAAGATATGGTGGTAGTTCAGCATCAACATTTTTTCCGATATCTCTACTCTTTCTCCAAGAACGGTATGGTGAAAGTTTTATAACGAAAACTCAAGTTTTCTGGGGAGAACAGCACAGCACACCAGGCCACCAGATTTGGGAGGTATTGAATATATAGGATAGGGTATACCGATCTCTCCAAAGTCTCGACCAATATTTGTTGTTTCTTCACGGTCCAGGCAAAGTTTATTTCGGCAATCGAAGTACATTCGAAGAATTGAAGCTTAACAAACAGCCATCAACAAAAAGCATTAGTTTACGATCAATCTCAATACGATGAACAGTGGAAATCCTGACCCATTTCATCGATGGAGCTTCCGAAACCGGGCCCAAAAATCATGAAAGATGTTAAGATTATTCTATATTGTTTTCAGTATCGTTAAACTTTAACCAACTAGAATGAAAAAGTATTTGTTCAGCAGCTTCTCGAATGTTTATTTTCTTTTTTTCAGTTCAGTCCAAAGTATGACTTGGGCCTTAAATGTTATAAGAACCCAGACTTATTATGCACCAAAGGACTGATTCCAAGCTACTAATAAAGGAATAGTTCATTGAAAAACCCACTCGGCAACCCAGTCCCTAAAATCTCCTTAAACCCTGTAAACGCCAGTTTGCTTGAAGGGTTGCTTGAAGCAATTCTCTTCGAGCATCTTCTGGAGCAGGTCAAGAGGCCTTGTTGCACCTGTGTAGTAAGTACGTAAGATATGTCACGATTTTTAACAAAAACCCCCTTTTAATATTACGTTTCTAACCATGAACATGGTAACTGAGTAATTAATGCATTAGTTATCTCTTGTATACTTCCTTTCTCAATAATCTGATACTACAACCTTTGCACAGTTAATGCCTTCTGATGATGGCTTGTGAGCACGTACACAATTATACTGTTTTACACGTCCAGTCAGTTATTAAACACCTCCAAAAGGATTCACTAATTGATTAGTCTCCTTTATCCATTGCTTCCACCGTTGCATTGCGGAAGGTTTTATTTAATGGCGTAATTTAACGTTTTAATGTTTTATTTCGAGACTCACCTCACCTTTCACCTTCCGAATGGTAGGTATTTTGTCACCCATCATAACAATTGGCAATGCCCGTTCAAATTAGCATCCGCATGCAGTTTACACTCCATTATGGCCAATGATGATAACAAATATTATCACAGCCCCAATCGGGTTACGAATCAAACCACACAACCACAGGCCCAATGCGGGTGAAATTCACACTGAAAAAAAAATAACAAGAGGAAGGCGCCCACCCAAAGTGTGTCCCCGCAGGTGTCCACATGTATTTAATTAAACAATCGGAACCATCCGGCCCCCCCGGGGGCGGTCGATTTAGCGACGTGCGTGTGTGATTGGAAATCAAATTATAATTACAAAAAGCTCGTATGTGTCTCGCCCACTACAAAGCCATTCGCCCCGGTGTACTCCAGCTTATTCAGCCCGTGCCCGTGGCTTATTTGCCGCGGAACCGGTACCCCGGACGGACGGAACTGGAGCGGCTGATTGGTATGCATCGCTCCATTCGTTAATGTGTGATGCGTTCATTTGCGGGTTTTCCGTGTCGAGTTTCACCTGGATGGTTGAGTAATGAAATTTTGATGTATCCGTTACCGTTACCAGGCCAGGTTTGGGTGGGACTCGATGTCACTTCAAACGACTTCGACTTGCCAAACTTTCACCACAAACCCGACCTCGGGGTGGATGGTGAACCTTTGAAACTAGAGCTCGCTTGTCTGGTTTCATCGCGAATCGTGAAAACAATTAAACGGAATCGGCTTCGCTCGATTCGCGCTAGAGTCCGGAAGGTCTCATATTACTCTCCCCCGGGAGACATTCAAAAACCCGTCATGAAATGCATCCGCAACTAGGGAACAGTATTTTCCATTTGAGTCGCTGTTTTGCAGTTTATTTTACGATCTCTCTGTGACACATGGTCCTATGCCACAAACCAACACAAACAACGTACAGCGGTACTATCGCGGGCAAAGAGGCGGGCTTTTGCGAATAGCAAATGGGATCGCAACGAAACGTCAGCTTGGTGTGTTTATCCCGGGACACTTGGCTGTCCGTTGGGCGAGAAATCAGGTCGGATAACAAAATTACCAATTCCAACCGGCAACTGCCCCGGGCGGGGCAGGGTGGGATGGGGTTATCATCGTCACCCCATGCCTTCAACCGATACGGTTTGACGCGACGGTGACCGATTGGATTTTTTAGGCCCAGCCAAGGCCGGCCTTGGCGTCCGTAACTCATTCGATATTGCGCGCACCTCGTAAATCCTGGGAATAGTCCTCGCGGACTCACCGAATGGTCACGATGGTCAGTATGCACTCGGGCATACTCGCCGTTGGCCAGTGGCTATGGTGACGATGAAATTTTCTAGCAGATGCTGGTTTGCCGGAATCCGCTTTCCGGTGACTTCCTTCTGGTGTGTCAAC
>NC_064875.1:31065938-31115938 GCF_943734745.1 Anopheles darlingi | reverse complement strand
ACGAAAAAATTAATGTCAAAACGGTTTCGCTTAACCCTTACACGCTGTCAAACTTTTATACGTCCGCGGACTTTTTCGCTGAACCCTTGACGCTATCGAACGCTTTATTTACGAAAATGTAGGTTCTTTTCGTATTGTTTTTGCATTTTTAATATAAATATAACAGCAACAGCAACAATATCGTTAAAAACTGCAAAATTTATTCGGAAATCAACTTCAGCGGCCAAAACACAGATGAAAACAATACGTTTGACATTTCGGCATAAATTTTCGGGTTTTTACCCCTGCCACACGAAGCGAAAACATTTTGGCATTAATGTGCAAATTTGCGCGCAAATTTTCGCCCCGTGTGGCCACGGCTAATTAATAAATAGCCGTGGCCACACGGGGCGAAAACTCTAGCGCAAACGAAAAAATTAATGCCAAAACGGTTTCGCTTAACCCTTACACGCTGTCAAACTTTTATACGTCCGCGGACTTTTTCGCTGAACCCTTGACGCTATCGAACGCTTTATTTACGAAAATGTAGGTTCTTTTCGTATTGTTTTTGCATTTTTAATATAAATATAACAGCAACAGCAACAAAATCGTTAAAAACTGCAAAATTTATTAGCCGTGGCCACACGGGGCGAAAACTCTAGCGCAAACGAAAAAATTAATGTCAAAACGGTTTCGCTTAACCCTTACACGCTGTCAAACTTTTATACGTCCGCGGACTTTTTCGCTGAACCCTTGACGCTATCGAACGCTTTATTTACGAAAATGTAGGTTCTTTTCGTATTGTTTTTGCATTTTTAATATAAATATAACAGCAACAGCAACAATATCGTTAAAAACTGCAAAATTTATTCGGAAATCAACTTCAGCGGCCAAAACACAGATGAAAACAATACGTTTGACATTTCGGCATAAATTTTCGGGTTTTTACCCCTGCCACACGAAGCGAAAACATTTTGGCATTAATGTGCAAATTTGCGCGCAAATTTTCGCCCCGTGTGGCCACGGCTAATTAATAAATAGCCGTGGCCACACGGGGCGAAAACTCTAGCGCAAACGAAAAAATTAATGCCAAAACGGTTTCGCTTAACCCTTACACGCTGTCAAACTTTTATACGTCCGCGGACTTTTTCGCTGAACCCTTGACGCTATCGAACGCTTTATTTACGAAAATGTAGGTTCTTTTCGTATTGTTTTTGCATTTTTAATATAAATATAACAGCAACAGCAACAAAATCGTTAAAAACTGCAAAATTTATTAGCCGTGGCCACACGGGGCGAAAACTCTAGCGCAAACGAAAAAATTAATGTCAAAACGGTTTCGCTTAACCCTTACACGCTGTCAAACTTTTATACGTCCGCGGACTTTTTCGCTGAACCCTTGACGCTATCGAACGCTTTATTTACGAAAATGTAGGTTCTTTTCGTATTGTTTTTGCATTTTTAATATAAATATAACAGCAACAGCAACAATATCGTTAAAAACTGCAAAATTTATTCGGAAATCAACTTCAGCGGCCAAAACACAGATGAAAACAATACGTTTGACATTTCGGCATAAATTTTCGGGTTTTTACCCCTGCCACACGAAGCGAAAACATTTTGGCATTAATGTGCAAATTTGCGCGCAAATTTTCGCCCCGTGTGGCCACGGCTAATTAATAAATAGCCGTGGCCACACGGGGCGAAAACTCTAGCGCAAACGAAAAAATTAATGCCAAAACGGTTTCGCTTAACCCTTACACGCTGTCAAACTTTTATACGTCCGCGGACTTTTTCGCTGAACCCTTGACGCTATCGAACGCTTTATTTACGAAAATGTAGGTTCTTTTCGTATTGTTTTTGCATTTTTAATATAAATATAACAGCAACAGCAACAAAATCGTT
Organism: Anopheles darlingi; assembly: GCF_943734745.1. Classification (NCBI taxonomy): domain Eukaryota; kingdom Metazoa; phylum Arthropoda; class Insecta; order Diptera; family Culicidae; genus Anopheles; species Anopheles darlingi. Next base: position 31,114,054 of record NC_064875.1, on the reverse strand, counting down.
AAAAACTGCAAAATTTATTAGCCGTGGCCACACGGGGCGAAAACTCTAGCGCAAACGAAAAAATTAATGTCAAAACGGTTTCGCTTAACCCTTACACGCTGTCAAACTTTTATACGTCCGCGGACTTTTTCGCTGAACCCTTGACGCTATCGAACGCTTTATTTACGAAAATGTAGGTTCTTTTCGTATTGTTTTTGCATTTTTAATATAAATATAACAGCAACAGCAACAATATCGTTAAAAACTGCAAAATTTATTCGGAAATCAACTTCAGCGGCCAAAATACAGATGAAAACAATACGTTTGACATTTCGGCATAAATTTTCGGGGTTTTACCCCTGCCACACGAAGCGAAAACATTTTGGCATTAATGTGCAAATTTGCGCGCAAATTTTCGCCCCGTGTGGCCACGGCTATTCGGAAATCAACTTCAGCGGCCAAAACACAGATGAAAACAATAAGCCGTGGCCACACGGAGCGAAAATTTGCGCGCAAATTTACAAATTAATGCCAAATCGTTTACGCTTCGATATGTTTACGTGGCCGGGTTGAGGAAATTAAAATCGTTTTGTGGAAGAAAAGGATTGAACACACTAGCAATGATCACTATCTATCAATGTAAACCACAAATAGAACATATTGCGAGCCCTTCCGTTTGCAAACAGCTTTTACTCTAGGTTTTACGCTCCACGGACCTATAATCGTTTGACAGCATGTAAACGGCAAGCGTAAATGTTTTGGCATTAATTTTTTCGTTTGCGCTAGAGTTTTCGCCCCGTGTGGCCACGGCTATACGTTTGACATTTCGGCATAAATTTTCGGGTTTTTACCCCTGCCACACGAAGCGAAAACATTTTGGCATTAATGTGCAAATTTGCGCGCAAATTTTCGCCCCGTGTGGCCACGGCTAATCAATTTCTATCCGCATTCAATACTAATACTACGACTTGAATACGTGAGCCACATTTTACGAACTAGTATTTTATGCAGCTGATTTTTTCCAGAAAACTTTATTCATTGTGAATAATGTCGGGTTTAGACCAGACACTATTCAATTATGCAAACGACGAATGAGGTAGATGTTCATTTTGGTATGAATTTACAATTCTTGCATAAAATTTTTAATTTTAATGCGTTCATTTTCATTTCCTCCATGAAAGTTATGAAAGAATTCGTCAGGTTTTATTAATGGTGTAGGATTGGATTACCATAAAGTCCTAGGAATACACATTTTGCCTGCAAAATATTCCGATGTCCCGCAAGATACTAATTGGTGTACCTTGTTCTTCATGAACGGGTTCGTTATCGAGAAAAGTATTTTCACCGATGACCTCCAGAGAGCTCATGCTTGAAAAGTGTGAGAAACGGTTTTACCACAAATCGAATTGAGCTAAAGTTACACAAACATTATTCATTATGCACAAACCTCTTGTCCATCCCATGCCAAAGATTACTACCTATACTCCTTGAAGAGCGAAGCACTCACTCAGTACTGCAACATTATACTCAGAAATGCACAATTAAGTTCTTCGCTTCATGTTCAGCCAAAGCACCAGTTAATTATTCACTAGCTACAACTACTATCCCTCCCCCGAAGTTTGACCTTCGATGGAAGGATCTGCCGGAAACGGATTCGCTGAAAGCTATATAAAGGAAATTCGAAACATTACTGCTGCTAATCAAACAGTGAACGAGCAGCAGAAACGAAACAAGCCAAAATGGACCATCCACCAGGATCAGACAGTTTTCATCCCAAACCAATTCGAGTTTCACAGCTCCCGCACTACCAGCAAACCAAGCAGGGCGCGGGCAACTTCGGTCGCGGCACATATCGTATCAGTTCCGGGCAACTTCTGTGGAACGCTGTAAAGGAAACATTTTACGAATTTGCATCCATTTCGAAAATACACGGAATGTACTACCTACAAAAGCACGTCACCCACGGTCTGATGCGACTGCTGTGGGTCTTGATCATCGCAGCATTCTTCGCCTTTGGCATTGCGCTCATATTCCTTCTGTGGCAAAAGTTTATCGATTCACCGACCCGGATGACGATTGCGTCAGAGATGAAGATCATGCAGGTACCCTTTCCTGGTGTTACCATTTGTCATCCTCAGAGCGTCATGGACTATAAGGCACAACGGTTCGTTGAAAGCATGTAAGTGATCAGTATCTTCTGTTTTTTACCTTTTTAAAATCATGTGTACTAATTTCTCGTGAGGTGCGTGAAGTAAATTCCCACTCGGTGCAACCAAAGACAGCATCCTGAAGAATCTACCCTCGCTCGGATACTTTACCGAACATCAATGGATATTCCCTAGAGCGCAGGATCTGAGTATGATCGATAAGGTGCTGCAGCTCAACAACTACACGATCGAACAGGCCATCGATAAGCTCGGCATGATCTGTGAAGACTTTATCGTGATCTGCTACTGGGCGGGCAAGAAGTTCCCCTGCTTTGATAGACATGCTTTTCTCGGGTGGATCGGTTCCACCAGCCATTACGGGGCGTGCTGTTCGTTCAATTATCATCCGAACGTGAAGGGAGATCAAGTGCCGTACGCAAGCAACACTTACGGCATTCACGGTGGACTGAGCGTGGTCGGTACGGGTTATCCACAGGCATCGGATGGAAAATCGGGTGCCCTTTACTCGGAAGGATTTATGGTGAGCTACTTACTGGTCAGTTTCTCCTCCTCTTTCTCCGTCCTCAATTATCTGGTTGCTTTCTTCCGGCGGAGTTAGCTTATGATACATCATCCGCACGATTTTGCAGTAGAAGCGTCACCATTAACGCTCCTACGATTAGGTAAGGAAACGTTCGTCAACGTGTTGCCAACGGATTCTCGTTGCTCGGAACAGGTGCTGGCATTGCCGCAGAATCAACGCGATTGCCTTGTTGGAGGAGATTTTAAACCTCCGATTGCGAACTACCGCCAGCCGGCTTGCATGCTGGAGTGTCTGCGACACGAGGTTCACCGGAAGTGCGGATGTCATCCATTCCATTTGCCTCGCCATACGGAAGCTAGGAAAGATCGTCAGATTCGGGACTGCACCGTGTACGATTCCATCTGTTTCGTACAAAATTACTGTAAGTATTTCGCACTGATGGTTAATCCTGATAACAATTGCGTAAAGCGAAAGCGCTGATTGTTCCAATTTTTCATCTAGATATGTTTAAGCGATTGAAATGCCACTGTTTACCGGCGTGCAGCGACGTTACCTATAAGACGGCATCGATCGAATTGGATTTTGCGGCTAAAAACTTCTCCATAAACCCGTTCTAGTGAGTGCAGCGCTTCCATTTGTAATGAAAATGTAAATTATATCATTTATTGTCCCCACAGCAAGGAAACGAATTTGACAAACTATGAATTCATTTTCCACATATTCATGAGCAACCAGGTGGTGGCCGCCAACAGGAGAATCGTCGTCGTATCGTGGATATCATTGCTCTGTAAATATCAACGATGGTGAACTAGTGGCCCCACGATTAATAGCATTTTCCGATTGCTTTCAGCGAATCTTGGAGGTGCCTTTAGCTTGTGCCTCGGTATCAGTGTACTGTCGCTGTGTGAAATCTTGTTCTGCATTGTCTTTAGGATAAGAAAAAGCTACCACAAACTGAAGCGGCAGCATGAGCAGCGTATCAAGCTGGTGGCCCCAATAGCACGGTTGCAGAGGTTTGACCTGAATTCAAAACCTAAGATAACAAACTGAGCATTCTTTCCCTTTCAAGATTATCTTCAATAAAGGACATTACGAAAACCACGTAGAAGTAGAGTAAGGCGCACAATTCAGATAACGGGCCAACGAAACAAAATGCATTTTCGTCCACATTCCATCGAGCTGTTTATTGTTGAACCTTCTCTGCGGTAGCGAATCATTTTTTGATAACAGCCACAATTATCCAATTCGATAAACGATAGCGAAAATATTAATTACATTGCCAAACACGACGAACTTCAGCGTGTACTTCAGAAAAAAACTAAACCAAATAATTAAATCCAATTCAAGCTTCGGGACAGATTAACCGATTTTCTCCCATTTTTTGTATTTTTGGTTTAATTTATTGTATTGAATTCGTCTCACAGGTTTACTCAAGCTACAGCTACAGAATAATGAAGTACACACCCGGCACGGCCGCTAGGTTCAAAGATTAACTAACTTAGTTTTGCTTTTTTCTTTGCTTTTTGGTTGCTAATTTCCTAGCTGATCAAATCATACATTCAATTCAGGTCTACACCAGGAAACACGTTTTTCTTTGTTGATTTAATGATTCTAACTCGTCGTAAAAAAAAGGGTCGTCCACCGTCGTTCAGCGTCGTCAAAAGCACGCACGCGTATCGTTATCCACTGGGTGCGTTTTTCTGTTCTGTTCTGATTGTTGTGTGTTCTTTGTTATCATCCGGAAGATGATCGGGATCTTCACCATTTGGGATTGGCAGTTGTGTAACGTTGCTCAAAACCACACTCGCGTGTAACCTTCAAATGGTCACACAATGTAAGGCATGCGATTGAAACATTCACATACCGTCGGCCACACACGCTGCCGGCCACACTCTCCTCCCCTACCTACAGCCGCATCGCATCTCGTCCGTGCGTTCGCTGACTTCGTTTCGTTCAATGTTGACATTCATGATGTAATAAATAAGCAGTGATGGTGTGATCTTAGGCTAGGCTCTGTTACTGCAACAACGAGAAAAATAAACGAATCAACAAATGCATGGTAAGATAAGATTAGCATGGAGCGTCATCGGGACGGGGCGCCATAAAATCAGATGCCTTTCACCGATAACCTCGGGTTCTCGAGGGTTATACCTGCGAGAAGAGCGCAAATGACGATTACTTACAGCGTTCATAATACTTTCAATAGCCAGCTTCGCATCTACACTCTCCGCACATCACAGACAAGCCACCAGCACTAGAAACCAGATAGTGGCAGCTCGTGCGATGACGATGGTGTGAAGCGTAAATATTTTGTTCGTTGCGTCCCGAAATTAGATCAACCGACACCAACGGCACGATGGCAGGAGTAAGGGGGGGGAGGGCAAGGAGGCAGCAACATGAAGTGCTAACTTAATAGGAACGAATTGCCGGTGGGACGGTGGCACACTCCTCGCTAAGCGTTTCGTCAATCACTGGTCGATAGTCGATCTTCACGTTGCCGGTAGCCGGATCGATCCAGGTCAACGTGTGCTTACGCCAGTGCTCCTCAATCGGTCGCTTCTGCTGGCCTTCCAGTGGTTTGCTAAAGTCCTATAAAGCGAACGGATAATGGGGAACAACAGGGATGGTTTGTCAAAACAAATTGAGGGTTGTACAAATCTCCACCAAAAACGCTACTTACATATTCATCGATACGCTGCTTGTAATCCTCCCGGGCGTGAGCACCACGCGATTCTTTACGATTTTCCGCCGAAACGATCGTCATGTTAGCGTTCAGCAGCAGGTTCTGCAGTTCGAGTGTCTCGACCAGATCCGAGTTCCAGACCAGCGAACGATCGGACACCTTCACATCCTTGATCGTCTTGTAGATGTCCGCCATCTTCCGTACACCTTCCTGTAGCGTTTTCTCCTCCCGGAACACGGCCGCATGCGTCTGCATCGTCTTCTGCATGTTAAGACGTAGCGTCGACGTCGGGATCGTACCGTTGGCATTGCGCACCCAATCCAGATTCGCAACCGATTCCTCGCCAGCGTTCGACTTCAGGTCCTGCACCTTCTCCCCTGGACGGTTTTCTGCGGCAATCGTTTTAGCGCAGGCACGTCCAAACACGACCAGATCGAGCAACGAATTTGCACCGAGCCGGTTAGCACCGTGCACCGAGGAACAGGCCGATTCACCGCACGCGTACAGCCCGGGTACAACGCGATCAGTACCGTTTTCCGTCGTCAGCACCTGTCCCTTGTAGTTGGTCGGTACACCGCCCATATTGTAGTGCACGGTCGGCAGTACAGGGATCGGTTCGCGCGTTACATCCACACCGGCAAAGATCATTGCCGTCTCCGAGATACCGGGCAGACGCTGAGCCAGCTGCTCTGGGGGCAAATGGTGCAGCTGCAGGTACACATGATCCTTCTCCGGTCCACAACCGCGACCTTCGCGGATTTCGATCGTCATCGAACGCGACACAACATCGCGCGATGCCAAATCCTTCGCAACCGGTGCATATCGCTCCATAAAGCGCTCACCCTGTGAGTTAATCAGATAACCACCTTCACCACGACACCCTTCCGTGATAAGACAACCGGCACCGTAGATACCGGTCGGGTGGAACTGTACAAACTCCAAATCCTCCGAAGGCAGACCAGCGCGGGCCACCATTGCCGTTCCATCGCCGGTACAGGTGTGAGCCGAGGTGCAGGAGAAGTACGCCCGTCCATAGCCACCGGTCGCCAGCACCGTGTTCTTCGCCCGGAAACGATGAATGCTACCATCCTCCAGGTTCATCGCGATCACACCAACGCACTCGCCATTCTGCATCAACAGATCCATCGCAAAGTACTCGATGAAGTAGTTACAATCGTAGCTCAGCGATTGGCCGTACAGCGTGTGCAGCAGCGAATGTCCCGTACGATCGGCTACGCAGCAACAACGATGTGCCTGTCCTCCCTTGCCGTACTTCAAGCTCTGTCCACCGAACGCTCGCTGGTAGATCTTGCCATCGGGTGTACGCGAGAACGGCATACCGTAGTTTTCCAGCTCAATGACGGCCTTCGGTGCTTCGCGCGTCATGTAGTGGATCGCATCCTGATCGCCCAACCAATCCGAACCCTTCACCGTATCGTACATGTGCCACTTCCAATCGTCCTCCTCCATATTGCCGAGGGCCGCATTAATGCCTCCCTGGGCGGCGACCGTGTGTGACCGGGTGGGGAACAGTTTGGTGATGACGGCCGTTTTGAATCCTTCCGCCACCAGACCGAAGGCTGCTCGCAATCCGGCACCACCGGCACCCACCACCACGGCATCGTACGTGTGATCCACGACGGGATACTCGCGCGAAATGGCATCCGCGTTTGATTTCGCATTGTTCTGGCCCACCGTGAAATGCAGATTGCGCTGCGAGGATCCAGCACCCAAACCGCGAACCTGTCGAAGCGAGAAAAGCAAGAAGGAGTTGAATGAAAGCTGCCGAATCCTCAAGATATCATAATATTGACATGCCCCCTCTCCCCACGGGGGCTACTTTCGCCGATTTCACAACATGCGAATGGCTCCCCTCGAGAAGTATGCCATTGAACCACGGCATACTACGTTTTACGATCCACACGTGCCGGGATGATAATTATTTAGCTGAGCACACATTACATAATGCCCAAAGATCGACCGACCGACCGACGGCGGCCACTCGTTTTCAGGCGGTTTTCCCTCTCGCTCTCGGTTTTGCAGAACGTTGTGTAATCCCGGGACCGCCGCAATCGTCTGGAAAATTCTTGGGCCAACGTTTTTTTCGCAACGTTTTCCCTTTACCGTTACGTGCCATTTCACGGGTTTACACGAGGGGAGGGAACTATTTTCCGCTGGCTACTTACCGCGGAGAGGGCGTTCTTGGCCAGGGCCGTCGGAAGTCGAATCATTCCGCTCATCTCGCCGAGTAAAACTTTCGGAAAAACAGGAAAACCGCGACCGACGTCCGCAACGACGGGAGGCCGATTTTTTTTTGCTAATTTTATCTCCCCACACGCACACTGTCAAACCGATCTGTCAATTATGACAGTGAGTTTTCGGGAACACCCGATAGATGCTGCCACACGGAGCGAAAATTTGCGCGCAAATTTGCACATTAATGCCAAAATGTTTTCGCTTCGTGTGGCAGGGGTAAAAACCCGAAAATTTATGCCGAAATGTCAAACGTATTGTTTTCATCTGTGTTTTGGCCGCTGAAGTTGATTTCCGAATAAATTTTGCAGTTTTTAACGATTTTGTTGCTGTTGCTGTTATATTTATATTAAAAATGCAAAAACAATACGAAAAGAACCTACATTTTCGTAAATAAAGCGTTCGATAGCGTCAAGGGTTCAGCGAAAAAGTCCGCGGACGTATAAAAGTTTGACAGCGTGTAAGGGTTAAGCGAAACCGTTTTGGCATTAATTTTTTCGTTTGCGCTAGAGTTTTCGCCCCGTGTGGCCACGGCTATCAGCAAAAAGCAGTTTTAAGGGCGATTCTACATTGGTCAAAAACTTTTGATGCCAAGTCAAAACAAAAGAGCTACATTTTTCCATAAAAATGGAAAAAACTTTTGACAAATGGCCAAAAGGGTGACGCCCGCGATCTGCTACAGAGGGCGCTGCCGGTTTGGAGCGATCGGCTACAGAGGGCGCTGCCATCTACGAGACGACTACACTAAAGTGCAGCATTATGTGTCTGTCATTCAGCTTAAAGCATTTTTTTTTTTTAAAAAAGCTGTAGGCGCATGTGTTTAAAGTTATGTTTTTTTGTTTCACTGTATCAAAACTGAGCGCCAAAGTAGCTCTTTTGATTTGGCGTAGAAAGGTGTCCTACATACACCATTTTTTTTTATGTATGGACCTTTTGACGCCAAGTCAAATTTTGACTTGGCATCAAAAGTTTTTGACCAATGTAGAATCGCCCTAAGGGCGGTCCAGACCAAGGTACTTTAAAAAGACAGGTAGCTTTATCCAGAACAAATCCTCGATCGTATTTTAGAAAAAACTTCAGAGTTTGACATTCACGGGATGGTGGGATGTTTACTTCGGGATCGCTCTTTTCGGAGCTGTTTTCGCTTTTCTAAGAGCGATTCTACATTGGTCAAAAACTTTTGATGCCAAGTCAAAACAAAAGAGCTACATTTTTCCACAAAAATGGAAAAAACTTTTGACAAATGGCCAAAAGGGTGACGCCCGCGATCTGCTACAGAGGGCGCTGCCGGTTTGGAGCGATCGGCTACAGAGGGCGCTGCCATCTAAGAGACGACTACACTAAAGTGCAGCATTATGTGTCTATCAATCAGCATAAAGCATTTTTTTTTTTAAAAAAGCTGTAGGCGCATGTGTTTAAAGTTATGTTTTTTTGTTTCACTGTATCAAAACTGAGCGCCAAAGTAGCTCTTTTGATTTGGCGTAGAAAGGCGTCCTACATACACCCTTTTTTTTTCTGTATGGACCTTTTGACGCCAAGTCAAATTTTGACTTGGCATCAAAAGTTTTTGACCAATGTAGAATCGCCCTAAGGTATTACGACAGTTCAAATTCACGAAAAGTGGCACGAAAGTTGAAGTTTATGCAAATATTCCCAAAATTCTTCCTAGTATTTCAATATGGTATCGGTCCGTAGGTCTTGCCACCCGGCCTAGAACAAGAGCTAGCTAGCGTTCCTGGACCGTGCTCACTCGCTGTAAAACACAACTCGGTCGCTCGAATGATCTTAAATCGAGAGATGAATCATTTAAACATTCGAAAAAGAGCGAAATCAAGTACTTTCCCTGATAAAACCACCAAACTTGCCCACATCTTCTTCTTCTTCTTCTTGAAACTCACGTGGTTTTGTTGATAAAAAGCGCCCTGCTATGAATGTCAAACAAATTCAAAATGGTGACCTGTCAAAGCGGTTAAGAAGCTACCTGTCTTTTTAAAGTACCTTGGTCCAGACCAAGGTACTTTAAAAAGACAGGTAGCTTTATCCAGAACCAAGGTACTTTAAAAAGACAGGTAGCTTTATCCAGAACAAATCCCCGATTTTATTTTAGAAAAAACTTCAGAGTTTGACATTCACGGGATGGTGGGATGTTTACTTCGGGAACGCTCTTTTCGGAGCTGTTTTCGCTTTTCTGTGGTATTACGACAGTTCAAATTCACGAAAAGTGGCACGAAAGTTGAAGTTTATGCAAATATTCTCAAAATTCTTCCTAGTGTTTCAATATGGTATCGGTCCGTAGGTCTTGCCACCCGGCCTAGAACAAGAGCTAGCTAGCGTTCCTGGACCGTGCTCACTCGCTGTAAAACATAACTCGGTTGCTCGATTGATCTTAAATAGAGAGATGAATCATTTAAACATCCGAAAAAGAGTGAAATCAGGTACTTTCCTTGATAAAACCACCAAACTTGCCCATATCTTCTTCTTCTTCTTCTTGAAACTCACGTGGTTTTGTTTATAAAAGCGCCCTCCTATGAATGTCAAACAAATTCAAAATGGTGACCTGTCAAAGCGGTTAAGAAACTACCTGTCTTTTTAAAGTACCTTGGTCCAGACGGTGCTTATTCCGGTGAGGCGATACCTAACAATTTTTGGTAAAACGGAAGAATAGCCCCCGTGAACTTCTCGCTTAACTGTCATTGTGGGATTTCGCCGCTATATGTTGGCAACTCTACTAAAAAGTCAACCTACCAAATGCGCCAGAAAGAGAAAGACCAAACTTTGAAAGAACGGCACAACAATAGCTCACCACAGGCGAATTTAAAGTAGGGGCGAAGATTTTTGAAAACTCAAATTCAAATCCAACGGGCACGCAGCAACATACACGACGTGTAAATTATGATTCTTTTGGAAAAAACCCACTATTAACACCTGCTATCACGTGAGTGTTGTTTTGTTCACGGGATTAAGACTACAAAACATAAATTAAGGTATTAGCAGAGGGATGAGGAGGCATTTTATGCAATAGACTTTTGTTTATCATTTCAGAAGTGTTTTCCAATCCCTCCCCGTCCTTCTAAGTATCCTTATTTTCGTTTTAAAGTTTTCCTCACCGTCAACCAAAGCTCTTGTAGAACGGTGTTGCGCTTCAGCATCGAGTATAGCGGGGCTAGCAGCTGCTGGTTGGACGCAGTGTTCCAGCTAAAGCGCATGCTCCCATCGTTTTTCCATTTTGTCGGAATACAATAAATAGAGTTGAAATTATTACTATTAACTCCATGAGGAACGCTCCACATGATCATCGTTGCGCATGCTATGTTTACCAACAAAGCGACCGTGCTGTGAAAGAACGGCAGAGCGTAATATTATTATCTCTTTCACTCCAGTGGTTTAAGCATGCGCTATGCCGTTCATACATTTAGTACGTTTGGGACGAAACAGCTGATCGATAAGTGAGCCCTTTCTCTTTCTTTTCTAGCTACATCTCTTTCTGTCATGTTGAATTTTATCGTTGTAGGAACGTATACAAGGGTGGGTTGAAAAGTCGGCGATAATTAAAATGAACTTTCGCCCGAAAAAAACGATAAAAAGTTCACGGGGGCTATTCTTCCGTTTTGCCCAATTTTTTTCTCGTTTTTTCGTCGATTATTTTCCCGAACAAAACGCCTGCTCTCACCAGCAAAAAAGCGATCGCCTGGGTGATTTCCTCAGGCGATAATAAACTCGAAAATGAACCAAAACCGTTGGACCTAACGCCTCAGGGGTCAAGTTAATTTTGGTTCATTTTGGTTTTGTTCGGGAAAATAATCGACGAACCAGAAAAAATCGTCGAACACGACTGAGGCGTCAACTAACGTCTCACCGGAATAAGCACCTAAGAAAAGTGAGAATGTTTGCTAAAAATTTTGAGGGTATAGCAATTCTCTTTTTGAAAACGAGTTATTCGCTGTGCTGCCTTCCTATCCTTTATAAATACGGTGTAGGTCATGTTTGGTGTAAAACTCGTTCAAGTGCTGTAGGTTGGCGCGAAAGTGTACAAGAAACTCATCAAGCGCCTCCACGTTGTCCGCGTTGCCATGCGACGGTCCCAGCAGGCTTGTCCGACTAGGAACGAAACTGTGAAGGTTCTTGCAAATAGAAATAGAGACGGAAAAACAATCATCAACACTTTTTTCTAGGTATTTGTAGGCAAAAAACAGAATGCAAGCTGCATGCGATGAATCGATATCGATGAAGTACTGGAGAAGTAAGCCGCCAATGCAACCTAGGATTTTATATGGATTCCGGAACGGAGTCCAGATATCGTTTTACTGCGTGGATTCGAGCACAGGAGAGTAGGTACTCCACAAAGTATAATGAATTGGGATTAATACAATGTGGGACGCCCCGTCGTTTGCTGATAATGTTTGCCTACCTCAAATAGTTTCTGCGCCAAAAACCCATGATACGGCAGCAAACACTCCTCGTAGGCCTTTCGTAGGTGCGATTTCAACTGCTCGTTGCACGTTTCATCTTCCAGCACATTGCGGAAGAACAGTTCCACCAGTTCGAATGCCCTGAGAAAAGAGTGGTGTCGATCTTAATGCAGGTGAATCGCGATCGAGATTACGATTGACGTGTATGCTACCTTTTCAACCACAGCAACCCATCGGTCACCGTGTCGTAGGGATTTTCGTTGCCTTCCGCATCCTTAAGCACTAGATCTTCGATGTGCGCAAACAGTGTCTCATTGGTTTTGAATTTGTCTTCCACTTTCTGCTCGCAACAGGGCAAAATTTCAGTGAGGATCATGCATACGAATGTACATGGTTCACTGTAATACAAACCTTTACATTCTGTCGCATATCTTTAACGATCCGCGATAAAAGCATACCGCAGCCACCTACATAAGACAGAAAGCAAAAACAGAGCATGTACTATTGTGGTTCGTTAAAACGTAGGGAATTTCTAAAATAGTCAATTTTAACTAGATTTACCGATTGCGTCCACTATTTGGTGTGATGATTCTAGGAATTGGGCTGTATTGATTTTGAAATTACTATTTTCATCGATAGCTGGAAATAATTTCAGTTCACGAAACTGAATCTTTGCTTCACACACGTTGCCCGCAGCTACTTTATCGTTCTCAGCCATGCTAGCTAGTCCTCGGTTATCACGCTGTTCTCGATAATGCAAATGTCTGCTTCACGACAACCGGTTCCATAGCCAGGGCCAGACGATTCGTAAACTGAAAAATTAATGCCAAAAAGTGGGAGTGGCAGGCTTATAATCCCCAACGATTATACCAAAATGTGCAAAATTATCCCCCAACCTACCAAGGAGAACAAATTTTGCGGAATTCAGAATACTGATGAGAACGTTACGTTCCTCTCGTCAACATTCTGAATCCACCGTAAAGAGCAGCAAATGATGCATACAAAATTGGGGGATGTTTTTTTTAATTTAGAATTAAAAATTACCTTCGTATCTCCTCGATTTCGTGCGCCGGCCGTTGTGAACAAGATCACCTGCAAGCAAGGTACTTTAAAAAGACAGGTAGCTTCTTAACCGCTTTGACAGGTCACCATTTTGAATTTGTTTGACATTCATAGCAGGGCGCTTTTTTCAACAAAACCACGTGAGTTTCAAGAAGAAGAAGAAGAAGATGTGGGCAAGTTTGGTGGTTTTATCAGGGAAAGTACCTGATTTCACTCTTTTTCGAATGTTTAAATGATTCATCTCTCTATTTAAGATCATTCGAGCGACCGAGTTGTGTTTTACAGCGAGTGAGCACGGTCCAGGAACGCTATCTAGCTCTTGTTCTAGGCCGGGTGGCAAGACCTACGGACCGATACCATATTGAAACACTAGGAAGAATTTTGAGAATATTTGCATAAACTTCAACTTTCGTGCCACTTTTCGTGAATTTGAACTGTCGTAATACCACAGAAAAGCGAAAACAGCTGCGAAAAGAGCGTTCCCGAAGTAAACATCCCACCATCCCGTGAATGTCAAACTCTGAAGTTTTTTCTAAAATACGATCGAGGATTTGTTCTGGATAAAGCTACCTGTCTTTTTAAAGTACCTTGCCTGCAAGCTCTCCCGATAGGGCGTACGATCGTCAGATCTGTTGCTTCGCAAAGATTCGATTCGCAAAGATTTGTCTGAAAGCCAAAACAGAAAGCAATTAGTGATGATCATCCGATGATCACTGATTCATCAAAACACGATTGGTACTTTACCACCGGTGACAACCGAGGGTAACGCCCTCTAGCGAAAAGGATTGAAGGCACCACCCTATTGTCAGAAAGGTATGCAACCGGGTCGCTTAACGCTTAAGCGGCCCGCCGGCAGAATAATTTCGGGTCGCTTAAACAATAAGCAACCCGGTTGCATACATTTTGCAATGGGGAAGGCACAGACGAAGCACGCGAGATCGCGCGCGAATTCGTAAATTGGAAACCTTGGAAGCAAAGCACAATTTTGCAGCGCTCTGGATTTTGAGTGGTAAAAACCTTCGTTAAAAATCCGCTATAGTGAGTTTTTACCAATCTTTCCTTATTTCACAGCTTCGCTCGCGCCGTTTCGCTTTCCGTTAGTGGGGGCCTTAATTCCTATGGTAGGACGTATAACGGCAGTGTAAGCCGACCGTATCTGGGCGATTTAAATCCTCTGCGTGGGGAGGATCGCAGGAAAAATACCCGAACAAACCCGAAAAAAACCCGAAAAAACCCGAAAAAACACGAACAAACCCGAACAAAACCCGAACCGCGGAATTTTTAATCGGCCAAAAATTTGATTTAATCGGCCAAAAAAGAAACTAATCGGCCAATTTTTACACTAATCGGCCAAATCGATAAGTTAAAGATTGCAAGATCGATAAGTTAAAGTTTAAAGCAATGCAACGAAAGAAAATCAACCAAAATCCTCCTATTATTAATGAAACGATTAAGAGTTGGCATCGTAGGCGAGCCATTTTTTCAATAAATTGTGCCAAATTCGCGATCTTCTCGCGACACTTCACCTCAAAGAACCGTTTTAGCAGAAGGATTACTGCGGCCAGAATGTGACGGTTTTTCACCTTAATGAAAAAAATAAGCACTAGATTCATGGATCAGCCAACCGATGGATCAATTTATCAAACGTACCCGTAAGGTCATCACGTCGCATAACCCGGGATAGGAATGACCATTACACGCATTAACGGTCGAACTAAGCACGTGTTTTTTGTATGGTAGCTTCAACATACATCAACTAATTTACCATAAATATGTTATAGTAGATTCACTATAGTCCACACATATTTCTTGTAAAAGCCCTGGAGATACCATCAGGACTCAAAGCGATCGACACACGATGATCACACTTCATAATGAAATTTTATATGTAAATCGATTCTTTCATGTGATGTTGTTTGCGAGTTAAGGGGGGGCTTCGGTATTTTATTTTATTTCTTCGCATTTACTTTTTACATTTTTTTATGAGTGCTTATCCTTTCAAGAGTATTGTGTAAAATTTTGGGATCAATCGAAGCAAAACTGACAAATATATTGATTTTTGAAAAACAGAGCTTCATACAAGGCTCAAAGCATCTCGCGACTTTGAATCGCGATTCCCAAAACCTGCGTTTTCAAAGTCGGTGCCCATCGTAGCATAAAAACTACTGGACCGATCGATTTGAAATTTCGAACACATAATCTGTACACTATTTGCCAGGTAGCCCCGTCGATTTTTATTAAAATTGTTGATACTTTTTTTTTAAATAATTTTTTGAATTATGTAAAGCTCGTTTTTTGAGGCAACATCGAAAAATGCATCACTTTTTCAACTTCAAAAACCTGCCAAAAATCGAAAAATCGGAAATTTAACAAAAACTCAACGGGGCTACCTGGATAAACTCATAATCTAACAAAAGAATATTCATTTGAGTATTTCTGATGTCCCAGCACGCGGCTACGATGGGCACCGCAAAAAGTAGATTTTTGCAAATATGCCTTTCTAAATTGAATGCCATTAACGAAGTTTTGAACAAATCTTCCCCAAAATAGAACCAAACATTCTTGAAAAGTTGTAGATTAATATGAGATTATTTTGAAAAAATTAAGTTGGATGGTTTCTTTACCAAAAATCACCAAAAATAAGCCTTGTTTTGGCCCGAAATAACCAAAGCCCCCCCTTAATGTATGTATTTTACACTCCTATGGGCATGGATGGGCATGATTGTTGGAGGATGAGAAGGAAACATAGGGATTTTCCAAATCCCTCTCCCGGGATGGCTGTTCTTCAATATCGAGAAATTTGATTTATGCTTCAACTACATTTACTCCCAAGTAACAAACCTGTCGGAAGGATTCCCCACCGATTAGAAACGTAATCCATAGTCCGGGTCGATCGGTATTTACGCTGATCCCCCGTGGATTCCTTATTTTATTCCATAGCCATACTTGCTTGGCAAACAGATATGCCAATCAGATTGACTGCTGAAACATGGCCTTTATGGCACATCATATTAACGTTTGCATTAAAAAAAGAGACAAAATTTGAATGATGATAAGAAAAAAACTAAGACAGATAATTGAGATCTGTAAACTGCATTTGGAACGTAATTTTATCACTTTTCACATTTCTGATTTCACAATTCCGAGCACCCTTCCGGTAGTTAGCTGGAATTTTCAACATGAAGGTTTTTTTTTTAAATGCAATCGTTTGTAGTTTGCTCATACCGTTATACGTACATAAGTTCAAACGTAGTTTTGTTCATAAAGTAAGGTGGGTTTGTGATGGCATAGTGTCCTAGACTCACAATCCCACTCTGCAAGTGGTGTATGAAGATTTATCATGCGAAATTATTGGTTTTGGTTAGTTTGGTTAGTACAGATGAGGGGCGAAGACAGATACCAACATAAAACTCCACTACCCAACCGAGTACTTACTCTCTATACTATCTATGTCTTGCACCTCTGTTCTATCGTCTCTTGCTCGATCTCTTTCTATCGCTTTTTCAATGTTAATCTTCTTCTATATATATAAAAATGAATTCATGTCTGTCCGGATGACCCTTAAAGACTCCGAAACTGCTGGACCGATTGACTCCAAATTCGGTATGTGGGGGTTTTTGGGGCCGGTGAGTGCTATAGGCATGGTTAGAAACCCCCCGCTACCTTCCTTCATGCCCTTCCCTAACACTTGATTGTTAAAAACATTAATTACTCCGCAAGTTATGAACCGAATACAATTAAAACTTGCACAATTATTGATGGTCACCTGAAAAACCATGGGACAAAATTTGGTTCATATCGGTCGAGGGGAGGGGGGGCCTCCATACAACCCCAATCCTTAAAATACGTCCTAGGGCAATATGGGTATCGTTTCCTAGGTTTTGATGGTCTCTAAATCGATTGGATTCACTTAATACTCTTTTACTTCCTTCTTTCACCTAACCACCACCACCACCCTCCATTCCGTACATCTTGCAGAGCAGAGTAAGTGGTGGGAAAATAAGATAGTTGCGTTTAATTCTTGAACAATAATTTAAAAAATGAGACCAATAGATCTTAAGGAAAAAAACGAAAGAGAGAGAGAGAGAGAGAAAGCAGAAGGGGGGGGGAAGGGGGCTGGGGGAGAATGATAACAAAGGAACCGACAATGCTGCATCGTTACCATTTTTTATTGGTATGTTTATTGTTGCTTTAAATTATCTTAACATTTTCTCTTTGATGTTGAACATGAACATGAAACAACATTCAAAACTCATTCGGTTGTTAAGTATTTGGATTGATCAAGAATTATATTAATTTTCAATTATTGTTGCCTTTTATTATTGACGATTTTAAACTTATCGGGTTATGAATGGTAAACGATCGGAATTGCATGCACAAACATATAAAGCAGCAGTAACCGAATAGTAATGGAAAACAATACCAACAACCATACCACCATTTGAACTTAACGAGCTATGTGCAAACCGAACACTAAAGTCAAAGTATTTAATAAAAAAAAAACTTGGGAAAATATAATTCGTGGTTCTAAATAACATTATTTAGCCCGAAAGGCAAAGCCTTAAAAACCAAACATCATGTTATCTTTCCAGCTCATATTTACAATCACGTCGCATCTCTATTTCCAACATCACTAACTGACCTAGCTATTGATTTGGTTCATTGATAAATCGAATACGACCAAATCATGGAATAGATAAAATGATATCTATTGAAATGTTAAAGTTCCTGTTTACGATAAACCCACGACCGATCAAAGACAGTACGAAGCCTGTTGGGGCAGCTAGTTGTTAAATAAGTAAACTACAATATTTTAATGAAAATAAATTTTAATTTTAATTATTGTTGCGCTATAACACCAGCAATATACTTTTGCACAGCTCACATATTGTTTTCTAAAAATTATATGAATGTGACAAAACAATTGACATTGCGGATAATGAAAAAAGATGTTGTTGCTTATTGTTCGTTGCTAAGTTCCAGCATTTGTGAAGTCGACGACGGTAAAAAGTTAGCTAATGCCAAGTAGCTGATCGATTGTGATGTTTCTGTTTCTCCCCTGTAAGTAATCTTCAAATATTTTACTTCACGCGCGTGGTTTTGAAATTATTGCCCTGTGAAAACTAATTAGTACAAACTAATTAGTAAAAAAACACATTTTAAAATACAGAAAATGTTTTTGTCATACACTGCTAGCTTTACGCAAATGTATTGTGTAATCGTGATTGTATCTTGATATGAATAGCT
Organism: Anopheles darlingi; assembly: GCF_943734745.1. Lineage (NCBI taxonomy): Eukaryota > Metazoa > Arthropoda > Insecta > Diptera > Culicidae > Anopheles > Anopheles darlingi. Next base: position 31,095,730 of record NC_064875.1, on the reverse strand, counting down.
GCTCGTAAAATTGTGAGGAATTCCCTACAAATCACGGCTTACGTTTGCTGTCTAGGTCACCATGGTCATCATCACTAGTATCAACTGTGTGGGTTGTGCAAGTGCCTTTTGACGATGCAAAACAGTTTAATTCGAAGAAATAATTAATTTCATTAAAACATTTGCAGAAAAATGCCATCACTTTTTGATTTTAATGCTTGCTTTTCGACGTACTCGGTAGAAAATGACCGTACGAAGGGAAACTAAGGATATTGTGTTCCTTGTTTTATTGTTTTTTAATGCATATTGTTATGATTTTGAAACAAAAACACGTTGCCAAGACCCTTAAATTAGTTCTAGTGCACTATTTTTAACATAAATCTGTTAAAACGGCGAAAAAATTTCTTTTCTATGGAATGCACATGTGGGTACCCGGGTGCCCAAGGAAGGGGTAAACGCCGGGTGCCCAACCGAAGGTTAATAGTCTTCTAGTAATATTGCGGATTTAGTCTAGTACCAAGTGGACGTCTAGCTCGCTTCATATCATCCGAATTAAACAGATTGAATATGGATTCATCATTAAACAACACTATTTTTTATATTGAGACATCCTACTTCAAATAAAACATCGCAAAATGAAGTTATGCCTTCGCTGTTAATGTACGGCTTTTTTGCTGGTCTGCAACTGAATAACCCACCCTCTCTCAATCAGTGCTGAATGGTCTGGGAGCTGATCTCCAAGCTTAATTTACCTTTAATTTCCATTCCTGATGCAAACGCATCTTTGGTTGAATACCACTTGATAATGCGGTCCATTTTGGGTGAAGTTTTTCAAAGGCGAACAGGACGCAAAGCCGTTTCAACAGTTTCTTTTGCCTTGTAACCGGTTATTAAACGAGAAACTACTGATTTCATAAGCTTCACTAATGTATTTCTGAGAGTTTTCCTGAATCGCTAGTTTCATTTTTAATTTCTTTTCAATCACTAGAATAGCTATTACGCGACATTGTTACGCTTTGAATGTAACCGAGTGTGTCGGGTGTTCAAAGCAAGCTTACAAGCCAATAGACTACCACTATGCAGAAATTCTGCATGTAATGATCAATATCTTATTATTTTTACACCAAAATTGCCAGTTGCTTAACTTATGTCGCATCAAAAATCAATACTTTTTTTAAACTACCGTGTTAATGTGCTATTCAAATAAAAATTAATATCGGAATTCGTCCTAAAATATCGTAAATAGGTACTCTTTACCGGTGTAGTTGAAAACTAAAAGTTTGAACACTTTTTCATACACCTTAACCCAGTTGCTTAACTTATGTCCGACACTGTATATCATTCTGGTTATTGTTAATGTGTGTTAATGCTTTGTCAAATGTGAACATAATTGCCAAACATTTGAAAAACCAAAATTACATTTTTTCAACGCTGTCATAAAAATGTCAAATATTGTACCGGAAAATGATTTGAAAACCATTACAGTAATGTGGGGCAAATGGTCGGGTGGGGCAAAAGTTCGAATTGGGCTTCACCGTCTCAACCAACACTATACTCGTTTGAAAGTTCTTGAAATCACCTTACCATATGTGTTCTTTTTGGTTTGGATAACAAATGTTTGAGAAATGCGTTAACTTATAATTTTGGCGATTTCGATCTAATTTTATGAGTTTTTGGAAGCAGTATCATACTTCGTGGACATTTCCTACATCAAACCTTCATAAGTGATGAAGAACACAAAATTAACACAAATTCCATCGGTATACCCTTATTCTGCAATACAAACGGAAAGGTTTGCAATTGACACTTTTTTCAGAAATGTTCCTAGTGAGGCAAAAGTTCGTTCTTTTTGGGGGGAAAAGTGCGAACTCATTGCTAGTACAAAAATAGGCGGTTGTGTACATCTCAACCACATGTGCTGAATAAAATGTGCGAGAAATACCAAACTAATAGAACTGAGCAAAAGGAACGACACACATGGCCAGGTCTGTGCTAAATACTTGCTTTTTATGCACAAGTTCTTCTGTCTGCTGTAAAAATTCTTCAGATCTGGCTGCTTCAGAGTATCATCGCATCGATTATGCTTTTGCTTCGAAAGGAAATGTTCTAACCTGCCAGTACTTATTTTCATATCAAGATGTTGAAAATGAAATGGCTTACGCTATTGGTTTGGTATGCAAGTAGTAAACAACCAGATATTTGAGAGGGATACTCAAAATGCAGTATACCCAATGGTAGCGTTTTGAATGACCGAAAATTGGACCTTTGTTTGACCAAAACATCACTTATGCATCCAAAAACGACGATGAACTCAATTTCTATTTCTAAAAGTATCGCAGTTCGATATTGTTAATTTTTTCATTTCGCAGACTTTTTTAACCGCAGGCAATGATTACAAACTCCCTACAAAATCTAAAGGACTCGAAATACTTTTTAAACGAGCATGTTTGAAAGGACACGACTCACAGTTCGGCAAACTTCTTTTCCAGAACGGTTTATCATACCAGAAAATAGTCAAATAGAACCCACGCTTGATTGTTCAAATCCGTGCCAGGAAGCTGTACGAACAAGTATTGACCGAAATCATACCATGCGTTTTTATCGAACACATAAATGCAATTCGATAAATACCAGGAAACAAATTTGTTTTAGTTCATTTACGCAGATGAATAAGCCCGTAAGATGATGATTTAGATTGGGATCGGAAACAATGATTTGGATGATGTATAAGTAAAAATTGAAAAATTTATATAAAAAATTAGCGAATAATAACAATAAAACTTGCTCCTTAAAAATGAAACTTTTCGTTTCTTTTTATGTCATTTATTTCCTGAAATATGACCACGGTGACGGTGTGTCTAGATTCTGGTACAGGCGTAAAACTGGTACGGGTTTGAAAATGTATGCTAATAAGAACACATAATTCAGTTACACAATCGATTGATTCGCGACAGCTCCCCACGTAAAAGCTTTACAGATACTATGGCATTGATCGGATCTTCCTTGATTCGGGGGTTTCACGGCATGTTTCATGGTCCATTTGCTTTGTGGACTCGATTCTACTTTCGTTTCTAACTTAGCTGCAAATCGTGCTACTTATAAAAAAGTCTCTGTCCCTCCTACGTACACATTACAATTTGGTTAATTTAGTTTTAGTTATCATTGTTTCGTGATCTTGAAACGATCTTGTTACTCAAAATAACTCCGAAGGGGCAGACAGGGGCAATGCGGGGATATGTCCATTAAATCTTTGTGGCGGCTGATCTATTGTTTCTCAAAAACGAATACCACAATTTCAACAGCCGGTAGCTAGCGGTAGTCGCATTTCCATGACCATCATCCATGTTTCCATGTCGTTTTTCTGGAATCTGAAAACAAGAGTGAGAAGATAGAAGATCTTCGTAATCAAAGGAGAAACGAGAAAGATCATCTAGATGTGAATCTGCTTTCACATTACTTACGTCGGATAATAATACTCCAGCTTGAACGCGGCCAGAAACCGTAGTATCACCAGTGAATCGTTCTCGTCGTTGTCCCAGCATTCTATATCCGACTACGAGTCGATGATGACGAGCTGGGAACGTGGCTTGATCGTGGATTCGCCTTCACCGAACCATCGGAGGAAGCACTGGAGTTTTCCTTGCCAAGCTGATCCAACACGTACTATACCGATCGTCAGGAAACACCAGTAGGCCGACTCCAAGAGGGTTAAGGACTAACGGAAATAGCAGATTGCCGAACGAGGACTTACTGAATACTATCTAATGGTACAGCGTCCGCATTACATCCTCCATTACCTCGTCGGTTGCGTTGGCCATGCTGGACTTCATGGCTGACCGAGGGACGGCGAGATGGTCCCAATAGCCGAATAGGTTTAATTCTTATCACTTAATAAAAGAAAGGGTTAGTTTTATCGAAACTATTTTGTAAGCAAGTAATAAGTTTGTGTGCCTTTCATAAACCAACCTTTCATAAATCAAAAACCGCTACTATCGTGAAAGAACATTAAACATGTCGAGATGAGGTAATGGACTAATCGTGAAAAAATCAACAATCTTCCTCATAAGAACTAGCAATGGAGCTATGAGTTCTTGTTTCAGTTAAGTTAATGAGCAATCCTGAGGGTTAGTTTATTAACTTTGTTGCCCTGGGTGCACCGATGTGATATGGACTAGGTAAGTTGATAAGTTGATAAGTAGGTAAGTCGATATCTCATTTCCCTCATACTAAGTGATATAGACTCGGGTCGGGTATTATAAGGCAATCCGGAATAAATCGATGCTAAGGAAAGCAAAGCCGACGGAAATCCGGATGTTAATCACTACTCTCCTATCATACGTACAAATGCTCTCTGATCCGATCCGCATCCGATTGTGAATTTCTGATAATTGGTTGATGGTTGATAAAACAGCGAGTCGAGGACAGTTTGATCAGCCTGCTGGGCGGTTGTCGTCATTTCAATCGAATCACTTTGTTTTCAAAGATTACCAACGGCAGCCGGAATCTTCCGCCGTACACCAAAATTAGATTTCCACTTTCGTATGACGATTTTCTAACGATATCGTTCTTGGCTTATACAACCATCGATCAAGATCAGGATTTTCAATTCCGAGGAGCCTTGAAAATCAATAATTAAGTAAAGTACCTCCAGAATCCGTTTTGCTAGAGCACTGTAAAGAAACGAAAAATCAAGTATTGGGCGGAATCAAAATCAAGAAGAATCAAGATCGTTTTAGCATCACTCTCGGACTTGTCTCAAGTTAGCAGAATTTTCCAACATTCGTTGCACTTTTCCGTCGTTCCACCTGATTTCTCAAATATTGGATTTTCCGAATTTTCCCAATTACCGGCGATTTCAAAACATGCATTGACAGTGGTGTGAGCCGTTGGTTTAAAAAGTGTGATAGATGCAAAGGCACTTCGATATAGAGGAAAATCTACTGTTTCGCGGGAGGTTTAATTGCCAGAATTAATTACATGCAAACTACAACCTTGATTCGGACAGATATTTAAGATGACTTAAACTAAATTCTGAACAGAAATTTGTTAGACCACCTCTATCCTTGTATCCTGTTATCCTAAACCAACCTGTCATGAAGCGATCGTTACATTCAAAAATAAGAAAATTCGCTTATGTAACGGCGTCTGCCTGATTTGCTGTTTTTCCAAATAATTTTGCAAAATTTCCACGGAAACGGAAAACGGACGGAAAATGGCGAACTCGGATGTGAGTATTTGGTGTTTTGGCTCGTGTTCCGTTGTTCCGTTATTTGGAGGGCCAGACATCGTCCACAGGGCATCGATTTTCTTGGTCCGGTGCCTCCTTCATCCGGGTTTGCTCTCATACATTATGGGGGCGAGATATTTATCTTTTGCCAATGTTATCTTTCCAAAATTATCTCCCTAGGTTTACCCTGAAACAGAAGAATGTAAATGCGGGTGTAAAAAATGCCACTTTTACCGTCAGCAGAATGCGGCAATGCTAGAAAATATAAAAGTTATGGAGGAAAAAATGGCAAACCTGGACCTGCAAGCAAATGTGTCACGCAATGAAAATCAAATGTGTGTGGATGAGGATTGCAAATTCAAAAAATTTCTGGAAAAATTGGAAGGAATGTATGGAGAATTGCAGAAGGAGTACGACGACTTGCTCCAATTCATATCGAATAAATTCCCGGATTATCAGCGCTTGGTTATAAAAGAAGTAAAACGGCAGGACATAAAACCGTTTGAAAAAAAGAAAAGAGTTGCGCCAACACGGAACAACCCAATTCCGGAACCACCAGTGCCGAAACCACCAGTGCCGAAACCACCAGTTCCGGAACCACCAGTTCCGGAACCACCAGTTCCGGTATCAACAGTTCCAGAATTATCAGTACCGGAACAACCAGTTCCGGAATCTTCAGTACCGGAACCGACCCCGCCAGTTGCCGTTACGGTGACATCGGATAACTTTGTAATTTTTCCCCTAGCTAATAAGGACAATTTAGATCGTTTAGAAGTATTATTAACAGAAAAGGATAGTTTTAGACAAAAAATATTAGATAGTTTTGATAAAAAGTTTAGTTATCACACTACGCTAAACACGTTGTTATTAAACATAATTTCTAAAAATGTGTTTGATCAATGTTCCATAAAGGATGAGGGGATAAAATTATTAAAATATGTTAATACTATTGATGTTATAGGTAAATTAATACACCAATCTTACGGAGATATGCGCCAGGAAGTGGATATCAAAAAATATTTAAAACAATTGATTTGTAGATGGAAGAAGATGAATACTGCTAAACTTGTAGAGGGAGAGAAAATAACAATACAAATTTGGTAAAAAATGAATATCAACCTAATAGCACCGGGGAAGGGGTATCTTCTATAAAATCCCACACTTAATATTTTTATATCTAGAATGATGAATGGAATAAAAACTGTCGAACAGCACGTACAAAACAAATACACATACTTTATTCGTTTTCTGATTAATTCGTATCAAATCCAATGTACATTTATCGTATGATAGCTATGTGTCTAAAGGATTGAAAGATCCTTGTTCGGGTATGAAGTAGAATTTTTTAATTCCATTAATATTCAACTCTACAACTACCAATTTGCATAACACTTGCTTGCAACTAACTTTTGTTTGATGGTCCAAGAATTGTTCAGCCATTGGGGATTCGTATTGCAGAAGGTCAACGGCATTTTCTGCAAACGAACATTTATTATATACCCCTAGTTCTTGGGCATTTATTATGGTGTCCTCACCATCACGCATAGCGCTTTTCATGGCCATTACCTTGAAGTCTCTTGTCAAAAACCATTTTTGGGCAAATCGTCCCTTTAAAATAAATTTGTGACCGAACTTAATAGAAGAATATATTCCATCTTCCACTAAGTTTAACAATACTAGCTTTCCTCCATTTGGGTCGGCGGTAAATTTGGCAAACTGTTTGAAGTATGACAATTTCATTTTCTCCAAATCCCCTTTCCCAATAGTTCTCCTCATGCCAGCGTAATATTTTTCGAAAACCGCGGTAGAATTTTCCGGAAGCGGTCCGAAAAGCTCTACTTGCTTCGAAATATGGCAAAGTGCATGAAGTTTAAGGGTGATTCTATGATTCACCTTCTTATAGTCCGCCAAGAACGTTGCTAACAATTCTGCTGCCATTTGTGTATCCTTTCGGAAATAGCTATGAGAAAGGATACTGATAGCCGAATGCAGCTTCATGAACGATTTAAAGTCCTTTTCATTAAGAATCTGCTGAAACAAAGCCGGACCGGCATAGTTCAACAGGTTGGCATAATGGGAAGCTCGCCAAGTTAAGTCGTTCTTAGAAACGCTCATTTTGGCGAAGCTCTTAGCCATTTTGGCTTCGGAATATATTCTGATGTTGGTAACAATTTTATTGAATTGTCTTTTCTTCCCAAAATCAGATTTCCGCCAAAAAACTTGCATGAGCTCCTTCATTACCCCCTTATGCAGGTTGTGCAGCGGGTCGCACAATAGCACCTCGTAAACCACATCGTAGTCTAAGTCAACCAAAGGTGACCTTAGCACGGACGATGTGGCTTTCCCTGCTTTGTTCTTTTTGCAGCGGTAGTGCCCTGCATAAACCAAACTGCGGAACTGGACGTTGGTTCGGTAGTTGCCGGCATATATCGGATATGATCCACCTTTCTTTGCACGGCGTGCATCACACCAGCGGCATCCCGAGCTGCCGCAGGGCGCAACTGTCCCTAAAAAACAAAAAAAGTCCAACGTTAAAATTCATTTACAATAATTAAATAATCTCAAGTAACAATTGGCAAGAAGAAATTACCGGTGATGATGTACTGCGCCTCCATATCAGCTATTATTTTACGCAGAAAAACCGCCCGCATCTTTCCACAAATCATCGATCCAGTGGAGAGATGGTTCAACTCATCCACGAATTGACGTAGAAAGGTGCACGGCGGTTTCTTCCGCCCAAAATACATACCAACTAGCAGTGGGCTCATCGCTGGTACGTTTTCAATCGTTATTACGATTGGCCACACCTGCCTATTGGGTATTCCAGGCTGCCTCAGCACTACACCGTCCGTGCTCATGGTTAAAAAAACCTGACGCATGTTTGGGTAATCGCTTAAAGCTTCATTGAGCATGTTGGCTAAAACATATTTTATACATCAAGCATTTTTGTAAATCTTTATAAATAGCGTCTTGTTTAACTTACCAATGCCTAAATGCCAGTAGAACCCTGTACCTATTCTCACTACTTTTTCCTCGATACGACCCGAATTTCGGAGGGCAAGCCGAATGTATTTGGAAATTCTTTCCAATTCATGCTGGGTTATTTCGGGATCGTGTGAACTATGTAAAGGGAAGAATGAATGAAAATATAATTACTTTCCTGACCACGCGGTACGGTGTCGCTGAATCTTTTGTAGAAACAGGCGCGAACGTTCCTACCGAACCGGGCATTCGCGAGTTTGTCCTACTCATCGGTACAAATCCCCCGTTATCTTCGATACCCCTACGTGATGTCCAGCATCGAGCTGATCATGAGCTCTTGAGACTGATGGTTAATTGATTGATCATTTATGCAAAAAGAATTAAATGTAGGTGTGGTAGTCCAAATATTCACGAGCAGCATCACCAACAGTGTTATCCCACCTGTTCGTCACGCAGCCGCACCTTACCCTGGATGAATAACCGCCGAAAGTGGCTTAAGCTAACTAGAGTAAAGCTAATGCGACATTATAAAAATAACAAAAGGCCCATTAGTAGGCTAAAGCCTCCAACTAGCGACCACAATACAGTAAATAAATACAAATCAACTTGGAACTGGGATAGAGAACGATCTGGATATTACTCAAGAAACGATTTGAAAGCGCGTTATTGAGCTCTTAGCGCGTAATTGAGTCTATAGCGCAAACTAAATTCCCCAACCGTATACAAGAATGACGACAAAAGCTTTGTTGAAAATTACCTGTGCATAAAATCATTTTGTAACGAGTTTAAGTTAATCAAATCCATCATATGGAAGGTTCCGTCACAACGATCCTAGTCAAATTCATATCTGATGCCCATCGATCGGTGAACTCTGGCAAACAAATGGTCGTTATCTATATGGAACTTAAACCAACATTTGACACGATTGATTATGATCTTCAGTTACGGACGGAGTGGCTCCACGGCACCAGATTCAACAATCACCTTCAGCAATGACCAAGAAAACTGTTGTATATCATTATTGAATAACTAAGTTAACTGTAACTAATAAATTAACTGTATTGTTGAGAATAAACCAATATGTTACATTCGCGCGAGAGAAAAATGAAAATTACACCACCAGTGTTCAACATTGAAAGAAAAGCGTTTGGTGAACTCTGTGATGTTTTACAGCAACGCTTTATGCCGACAGTGGTTGTTTTTCGGGAATGCTCAATTTTCTTTGAAGTGCGTCAAGGCAACACCGAAACTATCGTGGAATGGACAACTCGGTTAAAGAAGCTGTCGAGCAGTTATGAGTTTGGAGGCTATTTGAATGAAATGATTAAAAACAGGTTTGTAGTGGGATTACGCCGAGGTCCAGTTTTTGATCGAATTTGTGAGAAGAAATTACAGCAGCCTACGACCAATTGGTGAAATTGGCAATGAAAAAGGAAGCAACTCTTTTGCAACGTGGTGCAGTTTTTCGAATTCAAAAGGCAAATTCCAAGGTTGAAAAGCCGAAGAAAGAAGACCTAAAATGTTTATGCTGTGGAAAAGGTGACCACGATTTTCGAAAATGCCAACATAAAAATTACGTTTGCAAGATTTTTGGAAAAAGGACCTTTGGCCAAGGTGTGCACTGCCAAGAATCATTCGTCGGAAAAGAAATATGAACAGAAATCGCCAAAGATAAGTCATTTACGTCTAAAGTGCCATTAGCCTTCAAGGAGAAGGTGGAAGACGAACTGGATCGTTTAGAAAAAACTGGAATAAATACTAAACCATCTACGGCAGATGTGGAATGGGGAACTTCGTTAGTTCCTGTTTTGAAGAAAGATTCGTCGATTCGTCTGTTGTGCTCATTATCGTGTCACAGTCAACCCGTTTTTGAAAGATCATCATCATCCTTACCAGTTGTTGATGTGATTTTTGCGGCATTGCAAGGTGGTCAATATTTTTCAAAGTTAGATCTCAAAAATACCTATAATCAATTAGAACTAGATGAAGAAACACGTACGCTTTTGGCTTAGAGCACTTGGAATTTGGAACGAAGACAGCGTGTTCTATTTTTCAAGCTAATCTGGAATATTTTGGATTTTTTTTGACGATGTGATGATTACTGATTCTAACAAGGAATAACATTTGAATAATTTGGATTGAGTTTTGCAGCGGTTGAAGGACAACGGTCTGTTGCTGAATAGGCAAAAATGTGAATTTTTCAAGACAGATGTGAAATTCCCTGGTCATCGTATTGACAAAGATGGTTTACACAAGAATTCTGATAAGGTAGAAGCCATCTTAAAAGTAGCAAGACCATCAAATAGCCAAGAAGTTCGGTCATCTGTTAGTTTGGTAAATTACTACGGTAAATTTTGTTCCAATTTGGCATCCAACCTACAACCTTTATATGATCTGCTGAAGGATGGCGTTGAATTCGCTTGAACAGAAAGACAACAGCAGCCGTTTGAAAATGCGAAAAAAAAACTTATTTCCGGAGAATCCGTTCTGGCTCCCTACGATCGAAGTCTTCAGATTAAACTCTATTGTGATGCGTCGAATGCTGGAGTTGGTGCAGTGATCATATATGTTTTCCCAGATAAGAGTGAACGTCCGATATCATTTGGTTCAAGAGTATTCAAGCAAAAATGAAAATAATTACTCAACCATTGATCGAGAAGCATTGGCGATATATTATGGAGTCAAGAAATTCTATAATTATTTGCCTGGAAGACATTTTGTACTCGTGAACGATCACAAACCATTGATTGGTTTATTTAGAACCAAAGGAGTTCCTGAAACAGCCGCTAGACGTTTACAACTATGGGCTGTATTTTTAACAAATTTCGATTATGAGATCCAGCATGTTAGAGGAATGCAGAACTCGAAGACGAACCGTCGAATTTCATTAGTTTTATTGAATCTACGACTCGTTCGTTAGTTGAACGAAAACAACTGGTGATTGAAAGTCGTCGGGACAGCATCATAAGTCATATAATCGAATATTTGAAATCTGGTTGGCCTCAGAATATTCCAGAGGAAGAAATCAAGAAATTTCATTCGAAAAGAGAAGAGCTAAGTGTGGAAGAAGGTGTCCTACTTTGGGGATACCGGATTGTGGTACCTTCTAGATTGCGTAGGACTGAAAATGAAGAGTTTAGCTCGTGCATATTTTTGGTGGCCGTCTATGAATAAGGAGATAGAGGAAATGGGGAAAAGATGCGAAACATGTATCCAAATTCGCCCTCAGAAGACCATTTTTTTATCACCTTGGCGACTTTCGAACGAACCTGGTGACCGAGTTCACATGGACCATTTTAAGTGCAAATGAGCAGATTATTTTGTTACCGTGGATAGTTTTAGCAAATGGATTGAAGTGTTTCCAGTGCGAACGCTAACATTGCGTGAAACTATCGAAAAGCTGTGAGAATATATGTCCCGTTTTGAATCTATTTCGACATTAATCTCCGATAACGGTACTGCGTTTACTTCGGAGGAGTTCAAAAGTGTTTGTGCCGAAAGAGGAATTAAGGATTTAACAACAGCGCCATAGTCCGTTTTCAAATGGTGCTGCAGAAAATGCTGTAAAAACAGTCAAAATGGCATTGTCGAAATCAGCAATTGATCCAGCTAATCAAGGAAAAAGCGTTCATCTAAATTAATGGAATTTTCTGGAAATGTATCGAGCTACAAGACATGCGACAACTAATGAAAGCCCGTTCAAACTAATGTTCAAAAAGGAAATGAAAATCAGATTTGATGCCCTTAAAACAGGTGCTAAGCGATTGTAAGTTTTAAATAATCAATCCCAGAAACACAATTTGGTTTTCGCAGCTGGCGAAGAAGTTTTTGCAGAGCAACCAGCTGAAAAGATGAGTTTTAACTGTATTGTTGAGAATAAACCAATACGTTACAAAGACCGTCCTACACAGCAGTTTTGCATCCGACGATCTTAATACGAATGCAACCTGAATTCCCGAATTGCTGCGAATAACGATTAGCTCATCGCATGGGCCAAAGTTAAGATGATGGTTGGTCCATCCATCATCACCATCATCAGATCATCTTAGTTCACCATCGCTCGAATAGTGAACATCTCTACTAGTTTAATAAACTACCACAGCTACTGCATTGCATTCCAAAACGTGGAATATAAAAAAAATGATGACCCGGCTAAGACATTCGATTCTATGTTCCAGCTTCCAGTTCCAGCAACCAGAACCGATGTAACAATCGTGTAACTTAAACTTAAATGTGTGAAAAGTAGTATATAATACAATAGTGCAATCCAATTTAAGATATTCCATACAGGTTGGACGGTGGATACAACGTAGCACATTTCCGTAAAATTCCGTTAAATCTTCTTCCGTTAAATCGGAACGCTCGGAACGTGATTATGTAATATCTATAGCTCGGAAGAAAAGAGTATTGCAAACCGTACTTACTTCATCTTTTGTTTGAAATCGGCTGGCTTCTGGTACTTCGATGCTGCCATCGTCGAAGGGTTCGAAAACTGAAACATATATTACAATTATTACTAATTAAATTAGCATAATTAAAGAAACTATTACCTTCAGTACACTTTTCGGTTTGACGTTTTTGGAGGATTTTTTTTTTGAATCACCTGTCACCTCGAGTCATTTGTCACCAACAAAAAATCCTTTCTTGCACCTGACGCCCATTTGAAACACTCCATTCAAATAATATCCCAACCCAAAAAACGACCTCTTCTTGTAAAGCTAGTGAATTCCATTGAGATTGATCCATTGAGATCCATTGAGCAGATTTTCTGCTCAATGCAAAATTGGTAAATCTAATAACCGTGCAATAACGTGATATAAAAGCTTTGCCAAATTTACGTATATACGGAGAACCCGATAATGGTTAGTAGGAATGAAAGTGTATTTTAGTAATACATAAATGTTATATGTTATATGTATAAAATAGTATAGCAAAACATACCTGTGTTTCAGCGCTACAAACCAATGAGTTACCGGCAGGAGAGCGAAACATGCATCCGGTATGTTTCATTAGTGTTCCGGACGCGTCAACCAAGGAGCTGTTGAGCTTCTTTTCGTATTCAAAAGAAGGCGAGGCGTTATTGTTGTATAAGGCCCAAAAATCTGAAGGGCAAACCATCTTGGTATATTACCAACCAAAGAGGCAGGTCAACAAAGCTGAGTCGCTTTATAACGGCACCATTATGTATAGGCTTAGGATATTCACCGTACCAGCACGGATGAAACAAATTTGTGATAAAGCATGCAGCATTATCCTAAGAAACTTAAACCCCCATCAACACGTACAACCACCATCAACAGGTCGACGACAGGCCAATCCATTGTGGCTATATGAGCCCGTGGAGAAAGATTTTCCAAAATCTATCATCGAAGCAGATGTTGCGACGGAGATTAGTAAATTGTTTGCCATAATTCGGAATCTTTTTGCAAAGCCGGATTTCTTACAACCGGCTAAACAGCAGCCAGCTCGCTCGAAGCCGCCATTTGGAGGCAGCAGACCGCCACATGCAAAGCCATACGCCCGAGCTGGCAAAAGGATAACTACAACTACAACAACAGCAACATGCAACGTGGTCAGGGATATCCGGTGGTCACCTTCACCACCACCACCACCACCATCACTAACAACTTTTTATGCAATTTTTTTAAAATGACTTACCATTTTTGCTTCACTTTGTTACAATTGGAATAAGTTACGTGCTACTGAAAAACTGAAAAACTGAAAAAAATGTTATAAACTGTTATCTACTGAATGACCTAGATGAGTGTCCTTTGTTTCACTTGCGGTCTAGGCGATTCAGTACATGCTCTAGCAATGTGTGATATTACATTGCTCTAGGTCGTTGAATGTTGGTCGGATTGCACCCGCAGATCTATTCCACCTGAAAGATGATGCAGACCGAGGCACGTAATCATTGTCGACGGTTTCCGATATTCGTAGCAGATTGAGCAATTTGCTGTTTCGAAGCAACGAGGCAACCGCCAACATCAATACGATCACTTCATCGAAGATGTGATCCTTCCTTGAAGATCATCGTCCACAGTGTGCATGTTGGCGATATGCTCGTAAAAGCTGACTCTGCTGCAGCGATTGATTTTGAATAGCAGCAGGCACCTGCCGGATAAATGCAAGATAAATGCGAATGGTTTTGTTGAATCTCCTGCATGAGACGCTGATTGTGATTATTTCGCAGCGCGTTAAGTTGATCGTGCCATGTTAAGTTGATCGTGGGTGTTATGAAGGATGTAGCCAGAACGTTATATGGCATGTATCCAACGGGCACCTGAAGATCACGTGGTAGCCACAAGCTTGGCCCGGGTGCACAGCCACGATAGCATGCATGTGGGATTACGGCCTGCAGCTGTGGCACCGGCATGCCGTCGGAAATGCATTCGGGTTCTTTGGTGAAGAAGCTTCTGCTGTTGTTGGATGACGATCCTTTCGATACGATCTGGAGAGCATAGCCAACCGGTGGAGATGAGATGCCTTGCGGAGGGCGCAACTGATGGGCCGGAGAGATGATCCGGTTCGCGGTTGGGCCACTTGGTTGATAGGAGGAAAGCTCACTCGAGCGTTGGATCGATCCGTTTGATGGTGCCGTACCACATTTTTGGATCCAACCGTAGCACGCCAAACTCAGCCGGTTCATACTTCCAATCCTGCACGCAAAATATACTATTGGATCAATCTCGCATGTAGCGTCGATATATCAATCCTGCACGGGTCAGATTGAAAGATTCAACAGCAGAAGATCAGTAGAAAGGCTTTAGAGTAAGAAGGATTAGAATGGCGAAACTAGAACACATATTAAAGAGTTTTCTTACCGTCTGTGGCCTTCGAAGATCACTTCTCCGAATTGCCAATAATGAATTAAACGAATTGAAGATCACTTCTCCGAATTGTCCGGCGAAAAGAACACAATATTGTTCGTCAGGAGGCTGGTACCTCATCCGCTTTAATCGGCCTGCAATTATTTAACTGAATATGGTACTCCATATTCATTTCTTATGCTGAAAATAGAAAATTGGCAACAATTTTTAAACCACGCAAATTATTCCGTGGAAGAAAATTTTAGTCGCGCAAGAAATGTTTTGCTGGACTACGCGAAACAAGCAAACCTGCTATGCGTGTTTATGACCACGCTTCAATATCTCACACAAGCGATTCGTGGTTAATTTCAGGATAAAAACAACTTTCCCTAGCATCGTTCGAAAAGCATTCAAAGCAAAAGTGTTTAAATTTTAGTTACTCTAACTCAACATTTGATTCAGGATGCAGAGAACATTTTTAAATCGATTCGGTACATCTTTGATTATTAAGCCAAATGGTATAAACACGCCGTGCCGCAGAGTGAAATACAACCAAGGTACTTTAAAAAGACGTCTTTTTAAACTGTATCCGTCTGCGGCTGAGTAGAGCGGTTGGTTCTCCGGACGCTCGGTTACTGAGATAGTTCAGCAACGTGCAAGTGCACTCGTGTGTGGTATTCGAAACGTGAAACGTGATACTCTGCCGCAGAATGGCCAAGGAACCGCCGGCGAATATTGAGCAGCTTCTCGAGCTGGACCCGTATCTGAAACTTCACGAAAAGGAAATCCGGCGCAGGTAAGTGTAGCTGCTGGGAAATACGACACCACCGACCAACGGGAATAGTGTAATCCGATATCCGTGTTCCCGCGTGTGACGAAACTAGTGCAGAGCATCGACGCATCGACAATCGAAAAGGCAAATCGCAGCAGCAGTCGAGAAAAATGTCCGACCGGTGAATGTCAAGTCAAGGTCATTGCCACTCGCAAGATGCGACCCGCGCTCGAAACCGGCCGCCTGATAGGATGCGCTTGCGATGCGATAATCGAGAATGTTTTTTTTTCAGCTGATCCGGGTCAAGTGCTGATGTAGAGCGCGCGCGTAGCTTACGGGTTCATGGGTTCACAGCGCGTATCGCGTGTTCGGCATGGCCACCGGTGTGGTACTATGTTGAGCATGAGCGAAGATCTATTAAGCCTCTCGTATCTCTTTCTACGATTACCTCCCACCTGAATAGAAACACGGAGTTCCGTGGATGGATCAAGCGTCTGAATGAGCTGGAAGGTGGGCTGGATGAGTTCACCCAAGGCTACAAACACTACGGAGTGCACATCGCCCAGGATAACAGCGTAGTCGCGCGCGAGTGGGCTCCGGGCGCTAAAGAGGTCTATCTGACCGGAGATTTCAGTAAGTTTCGTTTCCATTTCCATTCCTTCACCCTCGGATGATGCACCGATGCATTCCTCTGCGAATGGTTGGCGCCTTGCCTAATCAAATTCACGGAGCTAGTCTTTCCTAAACATCAATTAATGCATCCAATCAATTCAACGCAACAACACTCCATCATCGGCCGGTTTCCGCACACACATGGCGAGATAAGCGTCAACCGCAATAACACATAATATCTGTAGATTTATTATCAGCATAGCAGAGGACATATTATGCAATTGTTCATCCATTTTGTTTATTCACGTTCCATCACGTTGTCCTTCATTCGTACTTCAGCAGGAAGGGCGGGAAAATCTCATCGCATTGCTAGCCAATTTCCAAAAGCAGCTTCCACGTTACTAATTAATTAATTTCGTTTCTCTGATATTCCCTTATAGATAACTGGCAGTGGTTGGCGACACCGTACGCCAAGTTACCTTTCGGGAAGTGGGAACTTAAGATCCCCCCCAATCCGGACGGTTCCTGTGCGATTAAGCATCTGTCGGAGGTAAAGGTGATCATTCGGAAGCAGGATGGTGCACTGGTCGATCGTCTATCTCCGTGGGCTACCTACGCCGTGGCACCACCGAAGGAGCTGGGTGTCAACTATCAGCAACGGATTTGGAATCCTCCCCCCCACGAGAAGTATATGTTCCGTCACCGGAAACCTAATCGTCCGCGCGCTTTACGAATCTACGAAAGCCACGTCGGTGAGTTGAGCCATAAGCAAGAGCATGACACCCAAATCGAATCCTACTCACTAACATTTTTCCAACATTAGGAATTGCTACCGAAGAGTACGGTGTTGGTACCTACCGCAACTTCGCTGACAATATTGTCCCAAGGATTGCAAAGCTCGGTTATAATACCATTCAACTGCTCGGAATTTTAGAGAATACATATTACGCATCATTTGGTTATCTTGTGAGTACTCATTAAACTAATTAGTAATTAGTGTTAGGTGTATGCGTTGAAATCCGCTGTTTGCTAATGGATGGCGCCATTTTTTAGAAACTAGTGGAAAAGGATGGTCAATACTTTGAATGGCCAGTTGCAAAGGAATTTTGAAATATAAAGGATTGAATTTTGACAAAAAAATAACAGCGGATTTCAACGCATACACCTAATAGTAACACTCTAATTATACTAATTACTTCAGGAATTAAAAAAAATCAATCGTACAAATCCAATCCGGGTTCGAGTCGAACCCGGACTTACTCGCGGTAGCTAACAGAAACTGTCCCTAATGAAACATTTGTCCCGTTGCCCACCAGGTAACGAGCTTCTTTGCGGCATCCAGCCGCTCCGGAACACCGGATGACCTGAAATACATGATCGACAAGGCGCACGAGCACGGATTGTTCGTACTGCTCGATGTGGTCCATTCACATGCCAGCAAGAACACGCAGGATGGCTTGAACCAGTTCGACGGTACGGACGCTTGCTACTTCCACGATGGTCCCCGGGGATTGCACACACTCTGGGACAGTCGGCTGTTTAATTACTCCGAGTAAGTGTGGCACCGGTGTCGACTTTCGATTTGCCAAAATATGCTGAAACACTGCTCCCGTTTCCTTCCGCAGGTACGAAGTCGTACGCTTTTTGCTATCGAACTTGCGTTGGTGGCACGATGAGTACAACTTTGATGGTTATCGGTTCGACGGTGTCACCTCGATGCTGTACCACTCGCGTGGGATTGGCGAAGGGTTTTCGGGTGATTATAACGAGTACTTTGGGTTAAACGTCGATACGGAGGCGCTCGTGTATCTGACCATCGCGAACTACTTCTTGCACGAGCTCGATCCGAACGTCATCACGATAGCGGAGGATGTGAGCGGTATGCCGACGCTCTGTCGCCCAACGCAGGAAGGTGGCGTTGGGTTCGACTATCGCCTCGGAATGGCCATTCCGGATAAGTGGATTCAACTGCTGAAAACGAAGAGCGACGAAGATTGGAACATTGGCAATATCGTGCACACGCTGACCAACCGGCGCTGGAAGGAAAGCACGGTGGCCTATGCGGAATCGCACGATCAGGCGCTCGTCGGCGACAAAACGATCGCCTTCTGGTTGATGGATAAGGAGATGTACACGCACATGTCCGTCGTTTCGGACTCCAGCTTGATCATTGATCGTGGAATCGCACTGCACAAGATGATCCGACTGATTACGCATGCGCTGGGCGGTGAGGCGTATCTTAACTTTATGGGCAACGAATTCGGTCACCCCGAGTGGCTGGATTTCCCGCGTGTCGGTAACAACGAATCGTACCACTATGCCCGCCGCCAGTGGCATCTGGTCGATGATCAGCTACTGAAGTACCGCTTCCTGAACGAGTTCGATCGTGCGATGCAGCATACCGAGGAGCGGTACCACTGGTTGGATTGTCTGCCGGCGTACGTTAGCTGCAAGCACGAGGACGACAAGGTGATAGCGTTCGAGCGCAACAATCTGCTGTTTGTGTTCAATTTCCACAGCACCAAGAGCTTCACCGATTACCGCATCGGGGTCGATCTGGCTGGTAAGTATCGGGTGGTGCTTAGCACGGATGATGGTGCGTTCGGAGGGTTCGATCGAATCGATAAAACCGTCGACCACACTACATTCCCGGAGGGTTGGAACGGTAGGCGCAACTATCTGCAGCTCTACATACCCTGCCGAACTGCCTGTATTCTGGCAGTACAGTGAAGAAAGAGATAGAGAGGAAGCTGGTCATGTGTTACATTTGTTTTGTTTTTGTTGGAATGTAATGCTCCATGTATCCAAATGCCATAGTGTGGCCTATTATTTCGCTTATATAACAAGCTCATAGATCGGGTATATCAGCAATAAATGATGAATTTAGAGAAATGGTTAAACATTCTTTTATAGAAAAAAAAACGTATCCCGTGTAGTTAGAATTTTCATATGCGATGACCGAGTGTTGTAAGGTTCCTCTGTGCGTTTCATGAAGCGTTTCCGTTTTATTTATCCTATTCATTTCAGCTCTTTTACCACTGTACATGCACACGCAAAATGACTGAACATTCTATACGAAATGATACCGCGCAAACCAAAGATTGTCCCAAACGCCCCCCCTCTCCCCTCTGTTCCTAACCGAAGAACACATAATATGATGTACACCTTGCGCTTCCCGTCATATTCTCATCGATTTGAAAACGTTCATCTCCTTCCTTGTGGTAGCTTAACACACCTACGACAAGAGAGGAGCACTGGCACTGCAAAAACTATTTGCGTTGTTGTGTGGGAATGGTTGATGATGTTAAGCAAAACAAGAGAAAAGATATCGACGAGGAATCCAAATAGTTAAATACATTAAATGCCGGGTAACGGTGATAAATATATGACGAGACATGCACTGTTCCGCTATTATGCGCTCCTAAAGTGACAAAGTTGCTTCTGAAGCTTATAAGGCCCTTTCTCTAGTTGCTTTCAAAACGCAACGTGTGACATTTGCATTTGGTTCTCTCTCGCTCTCTACCTCTACGCACGTTCCTACTACTGCTTTGCTGCATTGTATCGTACCTAAAATTTGGTTTTATTTGTCCGTTGGTTTGTCGGTTTGCCATACCGAATGATGGTCACTGTACTCTCGTGTTGCTTCACACGCGCAAGAAACGAGTTTCCATCCCTTTCTCACTTGCTCACCGTAACTAGTAATACTTGCTAAGTCGTCATCTGGTACTACCGCTCGATCGGGTCCCTATTCTTATACCAAGCCGTCCCTAGCTATCTAAAGCCTAAAGCACGCATCATGTTTTATCGTAAAGTTATAAATTTATACTGAATTAAGCTGACTTTTACGTTCTTTGTACATACAAAATGCGGCGTCTCTTCATTTGTCGAGAAGGACGCTATGTCCAAGCTTCTTGTTTTAATCATTGCTCATCCTGAGTACTGCAATGGTCTTCTACATGAAGTGTGAAGCTTCCCTTTTTTTATTTCGAAAAAAGTAACATAAAAATGCCTACCCGTAATCTACGTTCACTCGGTTGTGCTAGTACAAGTGCTACAAGCCAGCAATCAAATGAACGACAAAACAAAAGAGGAAGAGGAGCCACTACTTAAAGGGAATCTGCACATTCGTAGAAAACTAACCAAATCATAAACTGAAGGGAAGATAAATTGAAAACTAACATTAACAACAAGTGCACTGCTGAAAATGAGCACGGAAGTATCAAGCTGGGTGCTATCTCCGGGCTATAGTAAAGGTAAACATTGCAATACTTTATTTTTATGCCCTAGTATCGTAATGTCCGTTGTTCTTTTACCTCTCCCCTTACCCTCTATTATGTCCTGTGAAAACCTCGTACTGATGGCTGGTGCTGCATTCAGCACAGATACAAAAATCAAGTTCCTTTCTTCTCGTCAAAGTATCGCACGAAACAAAAACAATGCGGATAATTTACTGGCTTATTTTGCTAGTATTGAAAGATCTTTCTCTTTTTTTTGTTTTACACAGAAACGGCCGGCTTTCACTGACTTCAAGCGCATGATACTAGCCGTTGATAGTAGAAATCCGGTGATAGTAATAATTCCGTTACCTGTTTACACCCTTCCAAACGAACGCCTAACCGGCAACGGCAAGAACTTTTTCGGAAGCTCGCTGCAGAATCCGGAATGCATCATCAATTTCCTGCTCCGTCAATAAACGGCTCACGGCCAACCGAATGCTCGGTCGGGGGCATTGTTTTTCCATCGCTTCCAGATATTCAGCCGCGATCACCGCAAGCCCGTTTCCAATACACTACAAATGATAAAGATTCAGTCGGACTCGAACTCTTGTCAGTATCAAAAGCCGATAAGCAGATAAACTTACCTCATTGCAAATTTTATCCAGTAACGCTTTCTCAACCGTCCAGCTTTCGCGTGCACTCTTCAGATATAGATGCTTTACTGGGGACAATGGATCTCCTCTCGACTGGAAATGACTTAGTGTGGGTAATTTACTGTGGAAAGGAAAGACAGTTAAGTAACACTTCCACCGACAATCTTGGTTTCAACAAATACGTACTCAGTTACTAATCGGCTGCGATCGCGCAGCTCTTCGAATATCCTAGGATCTTGCTCGAAACGGTCCAGTGCGCTGATTGCTGCCTGAGCAAGCAACGGTGGCAGAGAGGCTGAAAAGCAATAGCCGAGACCCGATAGTCGCTGGTGTTCAACAATAAATGACGAACCGGCACAGAAACCACCAATAGTTCCCGCTGACCATTCCAGCCCTGCTGACACTAGATCAACCTCCGTTTTCTGGCAATTAAACGACAACAGTGCAACCATTAAACATTCTGCCATAGTTATGCTTCTGCTTAAACTCACATCCACATTAAAATGCTCGATAAGACCCCGGCCACTGGCACCCAGCACACCGAACGATAAGCTTTCATCCAGAAACAGTCGCAGCTTATAACGTGCTCGGAGCTCTACGAGCCGCGGCAATGGGCACATCTCTCCCGTGTTCATGTAAATGGCTTCGGCCACCAAAAAGCGGCGAGTTTTCTTCGCCTTCGCCGGTCTACGTAGATCTTCGGCTTCCTGTTTCTGCAGCAATCGCTCGAGATCCTCCATGTCGTTGTGCTTGTAGAAGAAGATTTTGCTCCGTGAAGCATCCAACCCCTTTTGAATGGCAAAGTTCACACATTCATCCCTAAAGGAAAGAGAAAAAAAGAGGTAGATAGATCAATAGAGATTCGAACAACCAGTTTCTCGATCCTGATTTGCCTACTCAGAATCGACAATCAAAACTTACACAAAAATCAGATCATTTCGCTTCGAGTACGCCGGGATGGCACTGGCAATGGTTGAAAAGGCGTACGAATAAACGACTGCTTCCTCGACCGCCATGAACTTGGCCAATCGCTCTTCCAGCTCCAGGTGGACATCGACCGTACCGTAAAACCCTCGCGGTCCACAAGAACCGACCCCGTACTTGCGCAAGCTCTTGACGGCCGCCTGTCGGATATCTTCATCCTCCGCCAAACCCAGGTAGTTGTGCGTCGCCAGATTCAGACAGTCCGTACCATCAACGTTCACCCGTTTCCCAACCGTACCGTTCACGGTTCGAGTGCGTAGCGCGGGATGATCATCCGGTACCTCGGAAACTAGTGGTTCAGGAACCCACTTTGATAGTGCATTCTCTTCGTTGCAGCTGGCGATCGATTTGGGTTTTTTGGTCGTCCGCTTGTATAACACTATCCAGATCACACCGAGCGCTAACAGTGCTTCCAGTGTCAGCTCGAACGGTGTTGACTAATGGCCCCAAAAGGCGTGGCATGTGAATAGGGAAACGTATCTTTATTGGAATCTGCTGTCCCGCTAGACGACCACGGTGGATCGAACGCAATTGAGATTTTATTACCTTCTGCAGAATGTCATAAATTTCGTTGATTATGTACGGTGTGTTGACCATCTTGTGCGCGTCGTCGTTATTGGATACCACCGCTGATGCTGTCTTCAATATTGCTCGCTTGCTGCGTTCTCCAGCTTGTTGTTGAATGTTTACTTGGCCTTGAATGTTGAGTGTAGAAAATTGATTACCATCATGCACCACAGCGCGCTCTATTTTTACTTTCATATGCTGATAGAATAAATAATCCAACTCAGAGTTAAACGCTGTTAAAGCATAGAACATTTTGCAAAAGAAGAAAAAAACGCTACTGCCTATACCACTTATGAAGCCAATTCACATGGTGATAGCGCCGATTGCTGGGGTAGCAATATTCATACTACTATCACGAAAAAGAAACCGCAAAGTCCCAAACGTACATACGTTTACGCCGCCTCTTGAACACTGATTAGACAGTGTTACGCAGGCCATGCCAACCAAAGCGCGGCCAGTGCGATACTTCGGGTATGATGCAACAACACCCGAATCCCCAATCTAATAGGGTTGATATTTGGGCCCGGAATCGTCCCGGTACACCCGGTGGTAACGAAATCCACATGTGCCACAATCGCACGCGATGCTAGATTTCCGATATCTTATCAGTGGATACGGAGCAGGTGATACGGAGGGGTTGACTGAATACGCCATAATCGCGCAGAGAACCTGCATGCATCATACTGTGTATTTTGTTGCAATGCAATGAATAACATCAACCCGCGAGAGATACATATGATTTACACATTTTACTTGGGGAAGGTAAACTAACTACCCGGGTGCCATGTTAAACACACACACACAGACATGCCATTTAGCCGCACTGCATTGTAGCGATGGACAGCTTTTCAAGTACTATGCTTTTTATCTGACTATTTGCACACGATATATACAGTAGATGATGTAAAGTGTATTTAAAACACTCGACTAGTGGTAGCACTAATCGCTGCGTATAACATCCATCAGTCCTGTTTTATGACCGTGTGCGCTGGTACGATCATTGAAATATCGATAACGACTTCATCCGGTTGGAAGACAACACTTTGTGTTGACAACACGGGAAGTGTGTTGTAATGTTTTTGTGGGTTGATAAGTACAACTTACAGACTATAACTGCGGTTACTTTAGTTATGCCGACAGACCAGTCCGAAAACAACTATTCACACTGTGTATTCAAAATGGGACATTGTTGTACCAAGGAGAAGTTACGATATCACGTTGACTAGCTCTACTTTTCACACTTGAACAACTCGCACTTCTCGTAGAAGTGTGATTTCCAATCTGAAGCAAAGGAGAACTAATTGCAAACCAGCATATAAATGCTTTAAACGCACTGTTACTATTCCACCTTTTCAGAACGTATCCAAAGATTTAGCTAAAACTGGAATTGATTTAATAAAGTAAATCAAAATGCAGTTAAAATTCAAACGGAAAAGGCTTGTAAACTTGTAACACCCTTCGGCTCCACGCAGATTTTGAAAAGAAGATCAATTCGTTCTGAACTTTTCAAGCACGAATCACACGCGTAGCAGCAAGGTGCCAACGAACGGCATTCAACAAACCCCGCTAAGAAACACCGTTACGAACCAGTCAGTAGGCTGTATCTTTTGTGGTGCTTCAGTTAGCATATCGCGCTGCCCTTTAAAAACTAGAAACACTATCGTCCATCTCACCAAATTGACAATTAAGCTTGGAATGCGTCGTATACCGTCCTATCAGGGCAATATATGCAATGCTCTGATTCTAAAATAAGATCTGTCCGAAAGATTCGAGAGTCTCGCTCATTATTCTGTAAAGGTTCTCGCCGTGTGTTGTTCATGCGAATAATACGACAACGTGGAATCGATGAAGCCGGTCAAGTGTTTTTTGGAATCATGCAAGATTCACGAACATGTTCTATAGGTTCGAAGTGGGAGAGAAAACCTGCAACATCAAGCAAACATAAGAGCGTATGAAACACACCTTATGATTTCCAGATTTCCCTTCGTTACATGCTTTTCGTATTCGTTTTTTAAATTACCTCCACACAATCGGATTCGCAGGGGAAATTTGTGAAAGTTATGAGTCCACCACCGTACGTGCTTGCAATAAAAATGGGATCACGACATTTTTCACAAAGTATCCCACATTATGAAATAACTTGGTCCGCGCTCTAAAGAGCAGAAACAGCCAATCGAAAGATCAACATAAGAGGCCATGGCCATGCTAAAACCACGCAACGGGGGGGTTCAAAGGTTCTAAATCACGAGGAGACCGGTATTAGCATAGCATTAACGATTTTCATGTGTTTCGTGCTTGCTTCGGTCGTCCGCTCGCTCCACATCCACCTGGTGCTCCTCCTTGACTCTGTCGACAGCAGGTAACGGAGCGGAGTGGGGGGTGTCCACTTTTTAGGCGCGCGCGACGTTCGCAGGAACAGGTCGCTCGTCGGTTTCGCTGACGCGCTTTCGCAATGTGATCAAATATTCAAAGCATAGAGAGGAAGGAAACGGGAACGCGCGCCACACGTGTGATGGACACACGCATTGATGACGTAGTGTGCAGACAGCGAAGGGCTCGGCTCCCTCACACCCTGCGCTCACGGATCGCAAATCGTACTTTCTAGACGAAAAATCGTAATCCACCGGCCGTGGCGAGGCCCACGATGACGAGGAAGGGAAGGTGGTGCCGATGACGATGATGATGATGTTCGTAAATGTTATCACACATTCCGCACCCCACCGAACCTGTGACTCATGCGTGTCGTACGATGTTTGGGGGTAGGAGGGCATCGAACAGTGCGGGGCTTCCTTCCTCTTGGGCATGCCAATTCATGGGCAAGATAAGCGCACGTGAACCATGCGGCACATGATGTGATTTCCCGATTTCTGCCGTCACTGCGCCACCCTTTCCCGTTGCTCACAAGCTCCATTTCTCCAGCTTATGACGAATTTCACTACTTCTTCTCTGCGCTCTTAGATCACCTCGCAATGATTCACAAAAATATTATCTAAATTAGCTGATAAACATACTACAGCACAGCACCGCACACCTTCCCCCTTACGCCCTCTATTGATCACACGCGGAGTATGCCGGTTAATCTCGGATGCACCTACCGGGATTCCTGGACCGGATCGTGGAATCGACGGAAGACTTTTCCACTTCACAAGCAGGGTCGGTAAAGCACACGGGTTTCTCACTCTCGGCGCGGCCAGGCGCAGTTTATCCAGCGGCCGGGGAATGTTTCACTAACGAATCACGCGATTTTCTGCTGTTACTCGCGCTCTCGCTGGTAAAGATTTCGATTTCGGGTTCCTGGGGAGGCCGGTGTTGCGATTTTCCAATCAACGGCTGCTGGAGTGGGAAAACAGAAATCCCACCGGTGCACACGGATGGGAAAATCGTAACGAGGCGAGGAAAACCCAAAAATCTTTACGGAAAAGTTCGGTCGGTCGTTTACAGGCCTAGACGCGCCATCCCGCTCTGGCAGCTGAGTGCGAGCGAGACAGTAAACAAGACTTCTTGCTGCAGAGGCAGTAATGTATTTCGAGCTTTTGCTGCAGAGGCAGCAGTTTTCGAGCAGTTTCTGCAGAGGCAGTCGAGTACCTGCTCGACTGCTCGGGTTCTCCCTCGAGCAGTCGAACAGTTTTGTTTTGGTGCACGGTTTGAGGTTAGGAGACGTAAAAAGTTGTAAAAATGCGAAATTCTGAATATTTTTGAACCATTTTCTGCGCGACTGCAACTACGAAACGATTCTACCTTTTCCTTAAGGTGAAGGTTGCTCCGGCAATCAATTACCCAGCTCACAATCGACCCTAGAGTGTACAGAAATCTGCGGCCGAGATCCGGACGTCTCGAAAGGAAACCCGCAGAAACCGGCAAGTCCTAAAATTCGTAATTTTCATTAGGATTCGTTGCATTAACGATCGATGTCTCCTTTCAGCCTGTTCCAAAAAACCTCAACAGAGTTACAGAAATTCACAGAAACTATGGCTTTAGTAGACGGTCCCTGAAAACAAATCAGGTCTAAACCCTCAGAGAAGCCAGCGAAGGCCCAGGAAGGCCCTGGATTCAATAGCCGTACTGCGGTAAACCCTCACTGAATTTTCAGAAGAGGAAGGCGCCAAGTGTGAACTGTTTTTGTGCCGGGAGTTACGATTTCGGGTGCCAGGAAAAACGTGGAAACCGTTTTATCAAAATGTCCGATAGCGATGTGGAGTATGCGGCCACCGAGGAGGTGGAGATCGAGGAGATCGACGTCTACGAGATGGACGAGGCGGATCTGAAGCAGTTCGTGGAGGTGCATGATTTACAGCGTCCGGTGAATGTCGTGCCGAACATAAAAAATGAGCCGGCTCCATCCACCTCGAAGGCCGGGTGTGCTAGCTCTTCCGCACAATCGGAATCGGAAACGGACGAAGAGAACACACAGCAACGGGAGACACTGATTAAGAAGCTGGTGGCACGTGAAATCACCTGCAGCCAGTATCAGGAGCAGATGCACCTGGAAGATGATTTCGACGAAGAAGAGGTGGACCAGGAACGGAGCAGAGAGTGGGTATCGTCGGGATTCGAAATAGATTACCGTACGGCTCAGCGAGATGCCATGAAGGGGAATCTGCAAGGTCCGGTGCAAACGACCGTGGAAGGCAAAAGTACCAAGCGCCGACAGAGACGCTTTCTGCCACCGGCCCTCCAGGGACTGATGGGCGAGGCAAATCTTTGCTACGCTCGAGGCGATACAAGTACAGCGAAGGATCTGTGCCTGGAGATCATCCGTCAGGTTCCGCTTGCCTATGAACCCTTCATTACGCTGGCGCAGCTCTACGAAGGTAATGATCCGGAACAGTACCTCGAGTGTTCCCTGATTGCGGCCCATTTAAATCCCTCCGATATCGAACTTTGGATGCGCGTCGCGGAAACATCGATCGAACAGGGCAATATCGATCAAGCGCTCAAATGCTACACTCGCGCTATCAAGTACGAACCGAAGAATGTCGATCTGCGCCTGAAGCGTGCGCGGCTCACGGAGAAAAAAGGGGACGAAAAACAGGCGTTCAAATACTACTACGACATGCTACCACTCATCCCGAAAGAGCAGGCCGAGTTTCTTATCTGCACCGCGAAAAGGGTGGCCAAAAAGTTTCACGAAGAATCGAATATCGGCGCCGCGCTTGAGGCGATGGAGCGGGCTTACACAACCGCACCGGAACTGTTCTCCATCGAGGACATCAATCTTCTGTTGGAACTCTTGATTGCCAATGGGCTCTACCAGCGCGCTTTACATATTCTCTCGACGCATGCCCACGTTGAAGTGCAGGGCTCGGTGGAAGCGGCAGCGTCAAGCAAAGGGTCAAGCTTTTCCGTCTCCATACCGGACGATATGATGCTGGATTTGCGCACGAAGCTGGCCGTGGTGCTAGTGCACCTGAAGAGCGAACATCTGTTCGATTACATCATCAGGGACATTATGATACACACCGATCCAGAGAATGGGGGCGATTGTTATCTGGACATAGCGGAAGCGCTTATGAAGGAGGAGTACTATCGGTTTGCGTTGCGATTGCTGATACCGTTGATCAAAAGCGAACGCTTCTCGCTGGCCGCCGTTTGGCTTCGTTATGCCGATTGTTCCCGTTTCATTGAAGCCTACGATGAAGCCATCGAGGGCTATCGAAAGGTATGCGAGCATGCTTTGAAGCCGAATCGGCTTAAAACTAATCTCTGATGCCCTTTTAGGTTGTCTCGCTGGCTCAACATTTGGATGCGCGTTTGGCGCTGGCAGCGCTCTTGAAGAAGCAGGGCAAATATTCAGAAGCACTGGAAGCACTGGAACAGGATCCCGAGAATGAGTATCTGGATCCGGAGGTGCTGTACGAGCGTTGCCTTATGCTCGAAGAGATTGGCCACTACAAAGAGTTTCTCGATGCCGGTTTCATGCTGATGGCCCGGCATTGCTATATGCTTAAGAATCGGCATGACATGGATATGGTCCTGTCGTTCGCCCGGTTCAACGATATGCGAACGGCCGAAACCGAAAAACGAGCCCTTGGCGAAGGAGCACCGGACTTTGTCTCCGGTTCCGACCTTCCTCTGACCACGGAGTGGGAACTAGTGTTGCGATTGCTGAAGGTGGCCGATCAACTACACGATTACGGTTACTTTATGAAGCTGGTGTTCACACTTAACACCTCAAAGCGTTTCCAGGTGTATCGTTACGAGCTGCAGCAGCTTTCACTTAATGCATGCATCTACAACCGCGATCCCAGCCTGGGTCATAACATTCTTCGCGAGCAGATTCGTATACTGCTAATGATGCAACCGGAAAAGATCAATCATCCGCGGCTTTGGAATGTGTTCAATCTGGTGGTTTTCATCAGTGGTGACGTCCGTTACAATCGCTACCTGTCCCGGCTCTTTGATCGTGTTCCGAACATCGGCGTGCATCCGAAATCGTTGATCGCTAATTACCATCTTACCTCCTGCACGTACAAGTACGCCCTGAACCATTACAACCAAATTTATCAAGCAACCAATGATCCGCTTTACGCGATGCTGCTCGCCGTCACGCTAACACAGATCGCGTGCCAGAAGTTCACCTCCAAGAAGCAGACGCTTGTGGCTCAAGCCAACATTTTCATGGATAAGTACGGGCAGGGAAGGATGGAGGAGGTTCGGCACGAAGTTTACTACAATTTCGGGCGCATGTACCACCAGCTGGGTATGTTACATTTGGCGGTAGATTACTACAAGCGCGTGCTGAGCTTCGACAGTGCGGTGATAAGACAGTGCCCGAAACATCTTGATCTTAAAGCCGAAACGGCATACAACCTAAGCTGCATCTACAGGGACAGTGGGAACATTGAATTGGCTCGCAAGTACTTGTATGAATACATTCAAGTATAATATTTTGTTCGGATTGTACTAAAAACCAATTAATGTGATAGAGATTAATAGCCAGTTTTTGGTTCTACAAAGACTAGGTTCAAAGAAATCCATTGGGTTCCTTGA
>NC_064875.1:31040938-31055938 GCF_943734745.1 Anopheles darlingi | reverse complement strand
GTCCGTTTTCTCAATCACGTTCCACCATCGCTTTTTCGCCGTCGGCACACACAGTTTATCTTCGTTTTGTTCCAGGGTTTTCGCAATGTGATGTGACGCCACGACATCCCCCGCGATGGTTTGGTGTTTTACTGTCTCGTTCTGACTCTTCGTTTTCGCAGCACCATTGCTAAGCATATTTGCCAAGTGAGATCATCACTTAGCGTTTTGCTCTAATCATTTACGGCTGTTTCAAGCAATGGTTGCTAGGCAGCTGGTGGTTTGCCACGAGCTGATTCAATAACATTGACTTCAAATCAACTCTTCGAAAGTATTCTTTGTCGTACCAGCACCGCCAGTAGCAGCTTAATTTGTGTACAAACGATCACTTTTCCTTTCAATCAGCTAACTGCGCTATCGTCAAGCATTAAATTGACTCGACAAACATGGAAGGGTTGGTTAGTTCCGACAGAACTGGGCTGTGCGATACATTATGTCGAGCTCCACATGGTTACGTTGATGGTAGCTTCTCACACTCCAAAAAAAAACGAACTCGCTGTCAACGAGTATATCGCAATGTTCCCATCCTCACTTCACGCGCTCCAGAACGACCATCATCATGACCATGCGGCGGTAAAAACCAACCACAAAGTACGCGAACGCGAATGAGGTCATCGGTTCAAGTTACACCCAGGAAGCCCATCGGAAAGGCGGTCCACTCTGTTACATTTTGCTCCTGGTTAATGGTGCTGCGCGCCTCCACAAAACGACCACAAAAGGAGTGCCAAGTCCGGTAGCCACAAGGCGGTTCCCATCCAAGTCAGCCGCGAGAGTCAAAAGTCAATGGTGCGGTGTGCTGTCTGTGGCAACCAGTAAACACTGCAAGCGCACATGTTGCAGACGCACTATAGTGACACGAACGACTAAACGAAGTTTAAGAACAAAGACAAGGCTCCCGGTACAACACGGACACATCGCCGTCTGGAAGCCGTCTGAGAGGCTAATGACACGTAGGCACATCGTTTCGTCGTCGTCACTTTTGGTCAGATCGCGGTCGTAATATAAACAATCCATCAGTGATAATTGAGTTGACGTTCAAAAAGGTTTTGTTTGATTAGAAACACCCAAACAGACATCAAGTGGTGTTAAACCTACATGATAGGATCCTGCATAGTGGTAAGGAACGCAGCACCGTATTTCAATCGAACTGAAATCACCTCAAGTCCACACTGACACCATCCGATCCCGATAACTACCGGTAAAGGAACGCGATATCACGGTCGCTCTATCGAACTCGTCTGCACCCGGCGTTAATTCGACGTAAACTGGAGACACAAGTACGCCGAATCCATCATGTCACCGTCGAAAAGCTTGTCGCACTACCACCCCATCCTGGTATGGTCGATGACGTCCACAGTCCCAAGTCGAAGAAGAGGAATGGACCGCGATCTCTCGCTTCTTATCGTTCATGAGTGCGTGCGGCTCGATTTAGTGAGGTTGATTCCTCCCCCCCTTGCACCAGTCGTTCGGGAAGCGAAGTGATTCTATCTACCTCTCTTCATCTTGAAGCAGCAGCAGCAGCAGCAGCAGCACTACGTCTACCAACCTATCAGAGCTTGAGTTACACGGCACCACGGCATTACAAAAGCCACTCGCGTACTGGACTGACCGATCGAATATGGGTATGTTACGTGCGCTGCGCTTCCAGTTTGCTTTTTTTCCTCTTTCAGTTACTTTTGGAGCATGGCATGGAGTCCTCGGAGACGGAGGAGAGAATTAAGAAAACAGTTTATGGGTACGGTCGGTGACTTGGGAGCAATTTGGCCCTGCAAGGAGGCAACCGGTTTCCACAGCAACCGTTCGTTTGTGCATGGTGCTTGTGCACGACTTGGTGCAGACTTCGATCAGCCTGTCCAAGTCCACCAGTCTAGAACGTTATTATAGCCAGGTTGCTTTATGGTCAAAAGACAGTTGGCGGAATGTAACCAAAATCCCTACGGTCGGACAACACAACACACATTTAATTAAGTGATTCCTCCCTCCATCGGATACATCACTTTTCACCAAATCGGTTATCGATACCGTGCCGCTCGGAGCGGGATTTAAATTTTAAAATGGAAGAAACGCAAATTATCAACGACCGAAAACAGCCCGAAACGAAATCCCCAATTAAATGATATCGCAATAAAATTAATACCCGGGCTTATGCTAATGTTCAGCGAAGGCCACGGAGCTGTGTTGTGCTGATAAACGCTGAGAAGCAGAAATCAACATTCTGCGCATACCACACACACACACCGCACAAAACACCAGGCACAGGTTGGTGGAGAGTGGTCGCGTTGATTGCGAGTTCGGCATCATATCATGCTAAAAAGCAAAAACCGGTTGCAGCAACAACATCTGGGGCGCAGCATCAGCAGCAACTTGCGCCGGAGAGCTTACGCAAAATGCTTTAGGAAAGATGCTTCGCAGACGCAGAGCCTGTTGAAGAACATTAACATTCCCCCTCCGAACGAGTTTATTTGCTTATCTAAATATCTGAGCACCGAATGCGAATTGATTTCGGAGCCCCCAAAATGGTAAACATAGCACTCCTCGCTTGATTGGATCACAAGTATCTTGTGTTTTCCTTAACTTCACCTCACACTCCGAATCGCGCACAGCATCCTTTTCGTATCTCAAAACTCCACAGCAACGCGATTCTTCAACCTGTTGTTTATTAACCTTGAACAACAGCGGCCAGTGCTCGGAGCACTCAGGCCAATCAGGCTCTAGCATAAATATTCTTCACCCTGGAACAACATCTGGAGAGCAGCATGTTTTGTTATTCAAAGGAGACTTGTGAGAGATGCTCCATCCATCCAATACCATCCCAGTAGTTTCACGCACAGCGTGCATCCTCGTCGTACACAGCGGCGTGAGGTGTCCCGGTGTGATCTGTGGCGCACATCATAACGTGTGGCGCAAGACGAGACCGAACGCTGCGATTTCTGCTAAATGACATCGAGCTTTCTGTTCTCCCTTCTCTCCCTGTTTTTTTTTTTGCCTTTTTTTGGGGTGCAAACCCACCAGCAATACTCAACAAGCAGGGGCGCCGTGTATCTCTGAATCCGAAGCGTGTTGATTTTAATTTCCTTTTTACACTCTTGCGCGTGGTGCGCACCCAATGAGGGCGATCTTGCTTTTGATTTATCTGTAGTAATCGGGTCCTTTTTTTGCGCGAAGCACCCTTCCTTTTTTGCTCCTGTCCCCCCCCCCCCCCCCTGTGCTTGTCACCTTGACAATCGGACCGCGCAATTCACTACAGAAAAAAGTCATTTACGCGCACATGCGGCGCGCGGTGTGCAATGACCGCGCGCGAATTCATGGCAACGGCAGCGGCGGCGGCAAGATGAAAGCCACAAAAAGTTCGCTCCGCAATGCGCCCTTTTTCCTTGCTCGCGCCGTAGCCGGAGAGTCGTGTACTCGTGTACACCACCCCTTTTCCTAGGCTAATGTAGAGTGGTCAGTGGGCATAACAAACACTTACAGCCATAGCCAGGTTTCTTATAGGCCGACCGGCTACCGGCGTCACGAAGCAGCAAAAAATCAAACCGATAGTAGCCGCTCTATTTTGCATCTCATCAACATTGCTTTTAATCAATTTGTGAAGCAGCTGACGCACAGAAGCACGTTATCAGCGGTTCACGGAGAATGCCTTTGGCGTGAGTCAGGACCGTGGGGTGGGTACAGTTAAAGGCTATTCGATCATCGCGAGCCAGCCAGTTTTTTTTTTGTTGCATCCATTCAATCCGCCAACAACCGAAAGTACAAACTCCAAGTGAAGGTATATTTTGATACACGGCTCATCACCACTCGCCGTCATTCCAGCCATGTCCTAGACGGTTGAAGCCTAATTTAATATACTTCATCAGGCAGAACGCCGTTGATGGGAAGGTAATTATAAAAAAGGGCCTTCATAGGTCCTGCGCAGCGGGGTATAGAGCGGGGTGGGGGAGCCCCGCATCCTGTCCAGCCTAATTGCACAAACAGAGTCTAATGAGGGGACCAGCGCTGCAATGATTACTGAATGATTAATGGGTTTTGCTAGCGTTACGATGCCGTTGTACTTTCGCCTAAACATAACGAACACGCCTCTTCGCGGTGTCCATACCTCTCACTCCATGATGATCCATACCGGGGCGCGCGAATGTTTACCATACAGGCCATTACCATTAAGGCGAAAGGGCTTCTTTCATTGCGCCGCATGCAACCACGCTATAGACCCGACGTTTCCGTCCCTCGCCAACATCCCTCCACAAGCCAAGTCAATCGTTCGTCGATCGGCGTGACGACTTCAACTCTGCGCACGCCCGAGGATCGTCCACTAAGTGTACATACCTGATTTGCAAGGTCGCAGCGAGGCTCGTTTGCCGGCCTTAAGAATCTCGTAATCATCCATTACACTCCAAGGCCCTGCTGCTCCTGATGGCTCACCGGAGGTGATGCCAACGGGCACCACACCAGCGGCGGCAGCAGCAACATTCGTCTCATGAGTCGTTCCAGCGATCGGTTCCGCGTCATCGGTGACCGCAGTGGCGGACGGCGCAAGCTTAAGCCGGCTCTTCGAAGCACTCCTCTTAAGGCTGAAGCTTTTGAACGCGCTCGACAGCTTCGATCGACGCATCGGTATGCCGCACATTTGGGCACCGATCGAGTCACGGTGATCATACTGCTGCTGCTGCAGTTGCTGATCGCGGCTAGCGACAGTGTTCGTCGTGGCCAGATCGAGCGCCACAGCATTCTCGTCCCTGCTGTGAGCGTGACCACGGGGACGCAATCGGACCGGTTCCTGCTCTAGCTCGATGTGGCTCCCGTACTGCTCGAACGTAGCTAGAGCAGCGGAGCTGCTGGAACTGCTGACCAGCACCCCTGCATTGCACTGCTGTGAGGAGGTACTACCGGCTCGATGCTCGCCAGACAGGGAACAGGAACGGTTCGATAGATTCTTCGATGATTTCGATTTACTTTTGAACAGTTTGTTCCACATCTTGCTTTGCTTGTGTGATGCTTGGCTGCGTACTTTCACCGGAACAGAACGGATTCGTTGACGGACGGTCTTTTAGCACACAACACTTCACCACCTCAAGGCACGCTTGATGTTCCACATTTTCATTCCTTCTCCACTACTGGTGTTTGTAGACACAATGTGATAGACGCTTTAAACGCTTTAATTGCACGATCTTTTCGTTCCCAAAACATTCACTACATTAAAAAATATTTATTAAAACGAATGTCCGGTACTTAACTGTCCTAGTTATTTACAGACCAGACTGCAGGCATGCAGCTTCTAGTATGCTGAACAGAATAAGGTTGCGCCCTTGGTCGTTCTGTCAAACAGCTGCAAATGCAGACTAGATTACCGAGCCCTTTTAGGATGGTGAAACGATCGAACGAAGTAAGCACCTTATCTTCTCATTAAGCTTTTGGTACTTGTCCCAAATTCCATTCACCATTCAATGTGAAAAGCAATCAAATAGAGGCTCGCTCTGTATCTCGCTAGCCGCCCCAAAAACAAAACCAGTGGAAGGGTCTACTACTTAAAGGTCACGGTACCGTATAGCCGCGCACCTGTCACCGATAAATTGGTAATTAAATAGTGTGTCTATTTAAAACGGTCGCCGTTGTTTTCCCTTCCAAAAAAACCGCGGCGACCACCACCGCTCCATCGAAACCGATAGTTTCCCTTTACTTTCAGCTCATTTCACCCTTCATTTCACTCCATTTCGGAAGCGGATGGAAAACCCGGGGTGGAAGGGGGTGCCGCTTCATCTCCCGACCACAACCAACCGGTGCAGACATCATCAGTCTGGGTCCCTTATGGCGGCCGAGAAAGCAAAGCAACCTCAGCGAAGAAAGCCCCCCCCCAAACGCGCCGATCGCGCGCCACACATTTTCAATCAATTTCCTTATGGGTTTCTGTGGCTTTTGCTCCTAATAGGCTATTTTCGGTTCTTTTCTCCCGGTTACTTTACCTGGCCAATAAAACACAAGAGCGTGGCGAAGGGTGGCGCCAATTCCCCCCGTATCTTCGTCAAACATGGCTCACCCTTTCCCGGGCCAACTCGGGGAAAAGCCTCCCTCCCCCCCCGGGAAAATTAGGTACGTTTTTCCGTATGGAGGCGCGCGATCAAGCGAAACACAGTAGGCGAAAATGTGTCCACTTGAAGTGAGAGGGACAGCGCACAAAAAATAAACCAAAAACAAACCAAGCGAGCGGGGCGGGAACTGGACTTCCGAGATTTGCCAATTTTAATTAGCCCGTTGGTGAGTGTTAGTTTTTTCTACCGAACTTTCCATTAATAACCACCCGTAACCGGTCCATTTTTTTTTCAGAGTCGCGATAATGATTGACGGCACAATATTGGCACGATACGCGTTACCGCGGTGCATAATAACTTTCATCACTTGCTGCTGGCTAGCAAGTCCGATTACTCCGGTGCACCACTCCGGTATGGCAAGTCCACAGTAATACAGCGCTGATGACCTCTCCGACCAGCACTGTCTTTGTGTCCAGTACGGAATCTGGAGGGATGCAAATCAATTTCCGCTATCGCGCCCCCTCCCAACGCCATTGGTCAGCACCTAACGACCAGTCATCACGAATCCGTGGCATAATCAGCAAGTGATCCCGAAAGATCGCTGTGAATCTGGGAGGGAAAACGCTAGTCACACACAGACACACACACGGAGGGGGAAACGGTTGTTGCACAAGCCCCCTTCCCTTTATGGACGCTACTTTGCGAATCGGTTTTTCGAGAAATTCCACCTCCTATACTACTCTCCTGGAGTCCGGTACGCTTTTTCCCACAGTTCTTTTTCCTCCATCATGGGTGTTTTGTAGGAGCTTTTCACTTCACTGTCGGGGCCGCTGCTGGAGTTCACCTTGCTTCACACCTTTTCCGATTGCTAAATAACTGCGCCAGGAAATTAATCTCCTCCTGCGTGCTACCAGCACACACACACACACGCAAGCACACAGCCACTCACAAAAAAACAGGCCTGCTATGCTCCTAATCACTATAATATTCATATGAGTGTAGTGGCCGGCGCCATCAATCACGCGCAAGGAAAGAAGCAAGCCTTCTTCCGGAACCGTCGTTCGTTTTTTTTTTTTTCATCCCCCTTTTTCATTCAACTTCCACACGGCACCTGGCACCTGGCACCCATCCATTTTGGGATTTTCACCGCCACCATGCACCAGAGAGTAGTGTGACCCCTCATTAGCATCACTCAAATCGGACGGCGACCACTAAGGCGAAATGTGCGGCGAGAAACGCCATCGCGACTCGCAATCTTGTCTGCCCTCGTGGGGCATTGTGTCGGTCGGTCGGTCGGGTGGGCCTCCAGCACACACACACCAAGGGCTACTGCACTGCATCCGGAACTGCACTGCACTTTGGCACATCATTAGTGGGGAATATGAATGCAACAAATCGCGGCGGCTTACATCTCAACGACACACAACGAACGGCTCACCAAAATGATCTACAACACAACAGACCCACCGCACAGTTATCTCCGCTGGCTGTTGTTATGCCCTGGCGCCACCGTGTACCGTGCCTGGGACGATCGTGACGATCCGGACGCCGTCAAAGTCACCAAGTTACTAATGCGGCGCGGATGGGGCGGCCCCAGTAGTGTTTCTGGTGCGTTATCTCGCACTCTCACTCTCGATCCCTCGAGTCGAGGAGCTGGGCGGTTGTTGATCGCGCTATGCTCTCCTCGCTCTCGCGTGATCTCGCGCTATGCTCCAACGAACTTCCATTGCCACTGCGGTGCGGTGCGCGGCACGGCAAACCACATGCGAGGCGGTCTCTTCTCGTGAGCAAAGAGGCAGATGCGGCCGGAGCAGAAGAAGCAGCAGCAGCAGCAGCAGCAGCAACGGAATCGGCTCTTCTCCCGAGCGGCGAGGTGCCCCATTGGTGGTACGGTTGAAGATGCGATGCCCTTCACTACACACTCTGCACGAAGACAGATCATGTGCCAGGAGCGCGAGAGAAGAGATCACGATGTCTTCTTGTTCTTGGACTTCTCGCGGTGGTACCGAGCGATCATGGGAGTCGCGGTTGAAGTGGTGGTGGTTCTCGCACATCGGTCTCATCACTTTAATGTTTTCGGTGGTGCGGAGGTGCCGGCAGAGGAACAGAGTCCGGGTTGTTCTGTTCATATTTATAATTTCAAATCAAAACTTTTGCCATCCAACTATGCGCTGAGAGACGCCTCCAGCGCGTCTTGGATTCACAATTGATCGATCTGTTTGTGAGCAACGGAGGCAGATCGGATCGCCTTGCCTTGGTTCTGATGGATGCACTTCTCACTCAATGATTTCATTGTATCTCTTCTAAACCCTCGCACAAACACACAGACATCAATGCAGTTGATGCAATGTCTCTCCCCATCGCGATGGGATTGCATATGTTTTTGCATGCATTGACATGTGTGAGACATTGACGCATCTTGTGGAGGATCCTCACGCTTAATGGCGATGGTGTAGAAACGGGAAACGAGCGTTGTAAATAAAGTTCACACAATGCTTCCCCCATCCCCCGGGGGGGCGCATCTTCATGTCTATGATGGCCGTCAACATGAGTCACAACATCAGCTTGCAGGGTGCAGAACAGAAATACGCACAGAAACGAAAGACGAATGACGGCTGTTTGTTACGGAATCGACTTATCGATGTTTGTTTGCCGTTGTGGTCCACAGAAGTTTAGTGAAATTTATGTTTCGCCTAACACGCTAACCCATGTTCACCCGACAAAAAGCTATCGCAAGATGCTAATGCCAATATCTATGGCCGAAACAAGTGTCATCCCTCAATCGCCCTTTATAGTGGTTATCCCGCTTTCGTATACAAACCTCCCCATGGCTCACTCGATACTAATCACCTTTACACACATTGCAATCCAAGCGGTTTTTAGCGTGTGAAAACCGCCCCACGACTAAACATGATCCGGAATGAAAACATTCGACGTGTAAGGCAGGACACAACGAGGGTCGTCTTCGGGGATGGTGCAGCAGCATCATCATCAAAAAGTTCAATAAAACACCTCCCCGGATCCGGTGCCTTCCGGATCGTTGTCGAAGTCGACGTAGCGCAGTAGGCTGCAGGAAAGATTTGGGTTTTATTTTTGAAACATCGCGCCCAACTCACATTTCCCATTCGCCGTTCTATAGAGTTCGTAGAGTTAGTCGCGCCCCGGCGCATCCTCTCAGCAGCACCGGGGATTGCATTTCTGTTCGTTGTCCGCGTTTGTTTATGTTGTGTTTTGATTTTGTGATGTCTCCCCGTTAGCGGAACGGAGCTCGCGTTCACAGCCATGCATGCATGCTGCCACGGAACCTGGGCGCGTTCTCTAACTTCTTTCCCTTCTTGGCGGGCGAGAAAAAGGGCAAAACAAGATATTCTAGAGACCCCACGCTCGCCAGAGTCGGGATGCAGAGAGAGATGGAAAGAGAGAGAAACATATACTGCTGCTGAACTGGATGTTGTCAACTGACGGACCGGCCTGCTAGGTCGATGGTGCTGACGATGGTCTAGAAAACAAATCTTTGCCAGGGCATTAGAGACGAGAAACGACGTTTGCTGCACATTTGAGAGCGATGCGTGAGCAGCAGCAGCAGCAGCAGCGGGGCTGAGGCCTAATACAGAAATAGAACGGCCACGCTTCGCTATCGCAATAATCTTCGGCGCTGTTGCGGAGGCGTCGTTAGATGCAATTGGTCAGGGCGGGCGTGTAGGCCGGGAAGACTCGCAGCGAAGGCGAATAAGATCTCTTCACAAATCATCGGCATGAGTTATCGAACTGACCCCGTGGAGCTAGCCCCCATCTCGCTTGGGCAGTCACGTTCGGGCTATTACTACTGTGGTTCAAGCCCAGCGGTAGCACTTTGATGGGTTCTTGAACCCCCTACATCGGCTGACCACTGGAGGCTCGCTGGCCAGACGGGCCAAGCCATTGAACCACACAAGCCAGCGAACCATGACCGGAAAGCGGAACACATAACTTACGGGATTGCGATTCTCGACGTGGACGAGACCTATTGACCGCTACCAATTGCAAGCGGTGTAGCGGCTCCAACTGTCGAGAGGGCTGCGACTGTGGTTGAGCGACGTCTATTGCTATTGCACAATTTGTACCTTGTCAGCCTCCCAAGCACATCAGTTACCTCGCGTACACACACGGCTAACACCACACAACCCTTTACGTAACGTGCATGGAAGATGGACGAGCTAGCAGAGGTGGAATATTCTTCATACCGTGTGGTCCAATAGAAGGAAGTGATGTCGCTCCTACGACGACGACGGTGACGACTACCGACATTCGAGATGGGCGGGCTATCGGAGTGGAAAATAAATCCCGCCACGCCGCAATTGCACTACTTTGGATATGGGACTCTGGAGAGCCACTGTACCGTGTAGCGCGGTTAGATGTCGCATAGCGAGATGAAGATACGGAACATTTGCAATCATTCCTCCCTCTCTTTCTCTTTCACTCTTCAACATGTGCCACGATCGGTCTAGCGAGTCGAGCTCAACTCTGCCTCGGCAAGAAACTAGATCCTCGACTCGATCATCAACGCACGCAACAGTGTCAAATGTTGGGCGTAATGAAGCTGGATGTACGTTTCACTTGTCATTATCTTCCGTTTTTGGATGCGGCCCGGATTTTGTACAGATTAGACGATCTTCTACGATGACAAGATGATCTTCTATACTGCACAACGGTATAACCTGCTCGATAAATCTTGGATCATATCGTAGGATATCGAAGAAACCATCGCTCTGTTGGATGTAACTTTAGCATGTTATGCATCGTTTTAAGCAAGAAATTGGAAGTAGTAGTAGTGATACAGAAGATATTCCAACAAAAAGAAACTTTTAGACATTTATTCTACAGCCTTAGATTTCGAGTAGACTGTAAACCTAATTTTTGACGATCAAGGTCATTTGATTGGGTCGCAGCGTACATTGGTGCCTGCAAATGATTATCGGCTTGTCCTGCTGGAAAAGGCTCCTGAGGTTATGTTTTGTAAACTATTCCAACACAACAAAGTGTATAACAAGATTTGTCTTTGGGACCCTCGAATCAAGTCTCTAATTCTGATAGAAAACCTTCAAGAGCTTTAAACTAAACAGAGTATTCCATAAAATGAATTAGAACAGATTGCGGCAAAGTCAGTATATTCCAAGGCGATATTTCATCTAATTTCCTGAATGATTCAAAACATACTGGATGATGAAAACTAGAAGGTATTGCATATCATAGAACATACGCAGATCGAAGTAGCCTATTACCCTGCACTCACTTTCTGTCACATAATTCCAGTGACTAGAGGAACGATACAGGAAACGAAAGAAAATAACCTAGTAACCTAAACCCAAAACATATGCTAACAATGCTAGAAGCAATTCATATAATTACTAATTTATCAACAGTCAATTGCAAATCTTCCAGATTTAATGGGTAACCTAGTTGCCTCATAAATCCCTAAACCAAACTCTCTCTCTCTCTCACACACAACCGTGTCATCCGATGCTTCCTACATCCCGTTACGCAGGAGACAAGTGAAGAAAGATGTTAGAACCTACAGCGAATACAAATTATCGTCTCTCCAAGAACACGTGTTCTTCCGTTCGTACCAAATTAATTTGCATGCGGTGTACACATAAACACCTACAAGCCACAGCAAAGAGAGAGCAACAACGCCCGCCGCCACTATGACACTACAAGCATGAAAATGGGAGCAAGCGGACAGCGGTCGTATCATGTGGTTCGCTGCTGCGGTCTCACTGCATCTTCTGTTTGTTTGTGCATTTCTTATGTCCCGTTGCAGTACTGTTGTGTGGCCCCGTCGCACAGTCATAGGCGCACACGTAAAACGGAACCCACTGGCGCGATGTGTCGACATTTCCAGTCCGTTCTCATACTTGCTCGAGGATGAGCTAACGATACCGTCGTGGCTAGGCTTTCGGCCGAGCAGCATGTAACGCAATTATCGGCATTTAGTAATGCGGGCACATCGCGTGCGAGCGTACGCGGTTGTCGATCTTTTTAAAACAAAGCACGGGGACTGTATGTAGCGAATGGCATCACCGCAGCCCCCCCCCCCCCCCCCCCCTTTTGGACACCGACACCACAAAAATGGTCATAAACTCTCGCTCCATGACCCGGCGGCAAGAAGAGGAGTCCCGCGTGTTCCGCGAGGGTGAAGTTCATCTGCGAGAGAAATTCGTTCGCGCACCAGTACCAGGTATTTAACGTCCGCTCACCTGGGACAGCGCATTTGAGAAACGGGTGTAAAACGCTGAAGACGATCCCCGTGTAAACCGAGGGGATGGATGCGAGGAACCAATAGCGGGAACCAATGTTCGTGCAGCGCGGGCCACCGATGAACGATTACGGCACCCGTGGGGAGGAAATGGCGAAAGTTTTCCGGTGACCTGCGCGTTCGTGCCGCGTGTGCGTAGCTGTTTTGTTTGCCAGCCAGCCCCGCCAGCTGGCAAGCACCATTTTTCCCACCATTCAGTAGCGCAGTCACCTGCCTGTGCTACCGGATCTGATTCGATGCGAACGATTAATGGGTTCGTTGCTGCAGCATTAGGGGAGGGAGTGGACGTGACGTGCACGCCAGGCGTTGGTGTCGACCTTTTCTTCTTTGTCCCTTTTCTTCTCGCCCTCTCCTCTAAATCAACATTTTTTATGCCCTTCAAATACCACGCCAATCTGTGGGAGTGAGAAAACATCGTTCAATGCATCGCGCCTCCGCAACAACAACGGCTATCTGGCGGCCTGCGTGCTCTATTATGTGTGTGCGGATGAAAGGATTCAATCCTGGAAGTGATCCGTTACGGTG
Source organism: Anopheles darlingi (assembly GCF_943734745.1). Lineage (NCBI taxonomy): Eukaryota > Metazoa > Arthropoda > Insecta > Diptera > Culicidae > Anopheles > Anopheles darlingi. Next base: position 31,043,059 of record NC_064875.1, on the reverse strand, counting down.
GTCGCGTTGGTGGCCGCCACGCCGTAATACCACGAAATCTCAAGTAGCTCTGCTTGGTTTCGCACCCACCCTTTTTATCACGTGAATCATCGTGATCATCGTGCCGCCCGTGGGCCACCATGATCGAAATGATCAACCACAGTCACCGCGTCGCTAATAAGGCGATAGTGCTTCGCGTACAGAAAACTACATGTCGGCTATAAATACGGGACGGACTTGAGGCCTAGTTTTTCGAAATGCTACCCCAGCAGCAAAGCAGAGGACGAGATGAGATGCACGGCGGTCGGTTGGTTGGCGGAGTTGGTTTCTATGCACAATTCGTCGAACGAACTTCGTCGACTTCGTTACTTGGCTGCAACGGTGGGTCTCCGTTGCTCTTCTATTTATACCAAGCGTTGCGTACGATATTCTCGTTCTCGAATAGCATACGCAACGCAACGCAGATCAAGCAGGCGTCATTTTCTTTGGTGGATATCGTAAAAGTAAAGATTGCGTTCTGGCGTCACTTCGTGGGACCTCCGCGCGTGGGGGATGCGGTGCAATGCAGGATCAATACTACATGGATAGTACAGGTGAGACCTGACTGCAGGCTGTCTAGGTGACTCATTCGCACTTGGAACGTTCTGCTTGTGGCCTGAAGAATGAAAGCTGATTCACTCACCTGTCCAGCTGCCTTCATAACGATCTGTAAATAAGGGAAAATAAACGATGATTATTTGTTTGCATTGAGAGAGTTTTTATTGCTAGTTAAAACGGACAACTTTTATGTCAAATCTTTCTTAAAATTGAATAACCATGTAGTAGGCACGTAGTAAATGAGGGTCTCATTTCATTCAACTAATGTGAACCACCTAAAGGGTAAAACTGAACATACAGCGGGTTACAACATTTCCTAATTGATGTCGGCACATGTAGTAACTACTACTTCCAAGTGGTCTTATTTGTAATAATTGTTATGAGATAAGAGATATTTCGAAATGAAAGATTTGTATGGTTATCTGAAGTAAGATTTTTGGGACTGGACTCGATCTATTTAAAAATAAATACTTCCAAAAAGTTATTTGATTTTGGAAACTCAACTGGCAAATCTCTAGTACAGTAGGCGAGTTCTAACGTGAATGAAAGTCTAATGCGTTATAGTAACATCGCACAAACCGCTGTATTCGATGCAGCTGCCTTGAATCTGAATAGTAACTATCGTGGAATTTCTATAATCATTTATGTATACATTCATCAACGATTTGCTTGTCCCTGGTTGATTGAATGTACTAAGCTGATCTTGCAAGTTGTGAGGATTGCGCTTACTCATCAGACGCCTTGGCATCCAATGCATCTTACCTCGCTTATACCAAGTGTAATGCATGATTAATAGCTTCCGGGATTAGATAGTCGATCAATGATTACTTCTAAGGTTTCCATATTATGTAATTGCCAATTAAATTCCTCTCTCATTTCATCGTCCACAAAAAGTCTAGACAGTTTAACCCATAAACAGTCAACTGAAATCCTTGGAATCATGCGCTGACCTCAACTGAACTTCTCTGGATCATGCATTTCAAATTCCCTTCCCGAGCCCTTCCCGAGCCGAGTTCTTATCGAGAGCATTTTGAACCCGGCGTGTAATGCTGAAAATCTCTTGCTCCACCAGAAAGTGAAATGAGTGAAATGAAAGCAACGGCAGCTTAAAGCGGCGCCGACCGTTGCACAATTCCTCTGCTTCGATCCATTTGACACCGAATCGAGCGTGTACGCGGGCACATTAGTCTAGAGGGCATTCTTCCAGTGCAGCCAATTGAAATCCCTCTTCAACGATCCGTGGCTGTGTGTGTGTGTCGAGAGAGCACAAACCCCGTTCTTCTACTACTGCTTCTACAAAGAGTAAAGATGCCGGTCGCACGCCATACGGAATCGGTAAAAGCCGACTGGACTAATTACTGCGTCCCGGAAAATTCTGCTCCTGCCTTGCCAGTGCATCACTTCTTCTGGCAGCCCCTTAGCCTGCTACGACCGATGGTGGTAGTCGAACCCAAAAATGGGATGTTTTATTTTTAGCCATACTTGCGCGCAATCACCGTCGCTTGACATCGCCGCGAGTGCATCGCCAGATCGACCGTCGTCGTC